>NC_141875.1:119690161-119841676 GCF_056163025.1 Triticum urartu | reverse complement strand
CCGCGGTGTGGTTCCTCTATTGTGCCCTCGAAAGGGATCAAACAAACCCGTCAAAAATCATAAAGTGACATCTCCTTATGCTCAACATATAAATAAAACTCCACCCTAGGTGGTGAGCTCCTAGCATGGAAATGAAAGTTTTGCACAAAGATATTGGTGAGTAAGAGATACTGTTCGGGGTATTTTTATATTGCATGGATAATTCAGATAACAGACAGAAAATACTATTTTTTATTTTATTTGAAATAAATAACAGAAAGTAAAAGGAGGGTACAGAGAGTTGTGTTTTCTAACTTAATCCATCTCATGATCATCAAAAGGAATCCACTAACAAGGTTGATCAAGTCTTGTTAACGAACTCATTCCGAATAACATGGAACCGGAGAAATTTCGAATAACACTATGTTACCTCAACGGGGATATGCACATCCCCAATAATAAGAATATCATATTTCTTCTTGACAGTAGGAAGAGGAAATTCAAAACCTCCAAATATAATCGATGGAATCTTTCCAATAGAGTTGATACTATGAACTTGAGGTTGTTTCCTCGGAAAGTGTATCGTATGCTCATTACCATTAACATGAAAAGTGACATTGCCTTTATTGCAATCAATAACAGCCCCTGCAGTATTCAAAAAGGGTCTTCCAGGAATAATAGACATACTATCGTCCTTGGGAATATCAAGAATAACAAAGTCCGTTAAAATAGTAACGTTTGCAACTACAACAGGCACATCCTCACAAATACCGACATGTATAGCAGTTGATTTATCAGCCATTTGCAAAGATATTTCAGTAGGTGTCAACTTATTCAAATCAAGTCTATGTTATAAAGAGAGAGGCATAACACTAACACCGGCTCCAAGATCACATAAAGCAGTTTTAACATAGTTTCTTTTAATGGAGCATGGTATAGTGGGTACTCCTGGATCTCCAAGTTTCTTTGGTATTCCACCCTTAAAAGTATAATTAGCAAGCATGGTGGAAATTTCAGCTTCCGGTATCTTCCTTTTATTAGTGATAATTTCTTTCATGTACTTAGCATAAGGATTCATTTTAAGCATATCAGTTAACCGCATACGCAAAAAGATAGGTCTAATCATTTCAGCAAAGCGCTCAAAATCCTCATCATCCTTTTTCTTGGATGGTTTGGGAGGAAAAGGCATGGGTTTCTGAATCCATGGTTCTCTTTCTTTACCATGTTTCCTAGCAACAAAGTCTTTCTTATCATAACGTTGATTCTTTGATTATGGGTTATCAAGATCAACAACAGGTTCAATTTCTATATCATTATCATTGCTAGGTTGAGCATCATCATGAACATTATCATTAACATTATCACTAGTTTCAGGTTCATTACCAGATTGTGTTTCAGCATCAGAAATAGAAATATCATTTGGATTCTCAAGTGTTTTAGCAATAGGTTCACTAGAAGCATGCAAAGTCCTATCATTTTTCTTTTTCTTCCTTTTAGAAGGACTAGGTGCATCTATATTATTTCTTTGAGAATCTTGCTCAATTCTCTTAGGGTGGCCTTCAGGATACAAAGGTTCCTGAGTCATTCTACCAGTTCTAGTAGCCACTCTAACAGCATAATCATTATTCTTACTATTCAATTCATTGAGCAAATCATTTTGAGCCTTAAGTACTTGTTCTACTTGAGTGGTAACCATAGAAGCATGTTTACTAATAAGTTTAAGTTCACCTTTGACATTAGCCATATAATCACCCAAGTGTTCAAGCATATTTGAATTGTATTTCAATTGTCTACCAAAATAAGCATTAAAATCTTCTTGCTTAACCATAAATTTATCAAACTCATCTAAGCATGGGCTAGCAAACTTAGTAAATGGGATTTCAGCTTTATCATATCTATAGAGAGAATTTACCTTTACTACCTGTGTCGGGTTATCAAGACCATGAATTTCTTCAATAGGTAATGGATTAAGATCACATGTTTCTTCAACAGGCGGTAAATTAAGACCGTGTATTTCTTCAATAGGAGGTAAATTCTTAACATCTTCAACTTTAATACCTTTTTCTTTCATAGATTTCTTTGCCTCTTGCATATCTCCAGGACTGAGAAATAGAACACCTCTCTTCTTCGGAGTTGGTTTAGGAATAGGCTCAGGAGCTGGCTCAGGACGTGTCCAATTATTTTCATTTGTCAACATATTATTCAATAGAATTTCAGCTTCATCCGGTGTTCTCTCCCTGAAAACAGAACCAGCACAACTATCCAGGTAATCTCTAGAAGCATCGGTTAGTCCATTATAAAAGATATCAAGTATTTCATTTTTCTTAAGAGGATGATCAGGCAAAGCATTAAGTAATTGGAGAAGCCTCCCCCAAGCTTGTGGGAGACTCTCTTCTTCAATTTGCACAAAATTATATATATCCCTCAAAGCAGCGTGTTTCTTATGAGCAGGGAAATATTTAGCAGAGAAGTAATAAATCATATCCTTGGGACTAAGCACACAACCAGGATCAAGAGAATTAAACCATATCTTAGCATCACCCTTTAATGAGAACGGAAATATTTTAAGGATATAAAAGTAACGAGTTCTCTCATCATTAGTGAACAGGGTGGCTATATCATTTAATTTAGTAAGATGTGCCACAATAGTTTGAGATTCATAACCATGAAAAGGATCAGATTCAACCAAAGTAATTATATCAGGATAAACAGAGAATTCATAATCCTTATCAGTAACACAGATAAGTGAAGTAGCAAAAGCAGGGCCAGATTTCATTCTAGCATTAAGAGATTGCTGCTTCCATTTAGCTAATAACCTCTTGAGCTTGTATCTATCTTTGCAAGCTAAAATAGCTAGAGCAGCTTCTTTTTCAAAAACATAACCCTCAGGAATAACAGGTGATTCACATTGATTAGGGGGAGAGTCTTCATCATCACTTTCGTCAATATTATCAGTTTCAATAATTTCGTTCTCTCTAACCCTAGCAAGGTGTTCATCAAGAAATTCACCAAGTGGCACAGTAGTATCAAGCATAGAAGTAGCTTCATCATAAGTGTCATGCATAGCAGAAGTGGCATCATCAATAGCATGCGACATATCAGAATTAATAACAGAAGCAGGTTTAGGTGTCGCAAGCTTACTCAAAACAGAAGGTGAATCAAGTGCAGAGCTAGATGGTCGTTCCTTACCTCCCCTCGTATTTGAGGGATAAATATTGGTTTTTGGATCTCTCAAGTTCTTCATAATGATAACCAGATATAAATCCCAAGTGACTCAAAGAATAGAGCTATGCTCCTCGGCAACGGCACCAGAAAATAGTCTTGATAACCCACAAGTATAGGGGATTGCAACAGTTTTGGAGGGTACAGTATTCAACCCAAATTTATTGATTCGACACAAGGGGAGCAAAAGAATATTCGCAAGTATTAGCAACTGAGTTGTCAATTCAACCACACCTGGAAACTTAATATCTATAGCAAAGTATTTAGTAGCAAAGTAATATGATAGTAGTGGTAACGGTAGCAAAAGGTAATGATAGCAAAAGTAGTGTTTTTGGTATTTTGTAGTGATGATAGCAATAGCAACGGAAAAGTAAATAAGCGAAGAACAATATATGGAAATCTCGTAAGCAATGGATCGGTGATAGAGAATTATGCCGGATGTGGTTCATCATGTAACAATCATAACCTAGGGTGACACAGAACTAGCGCCAATTCATCAATGTAATGTAGGCATGTATTCCGAATATAGTCATACGTGCTTAGGGAAAAGAACTTGCATGACATCTTTTGTCCTACCCTCCCGTGGCAGTGGGGTCCTAGCGGAAACTAAGGGATATTAAGGCCTCCTTTTAATAGAGTACCGGACCAAAGCATTAACACATAGTGAATACATGAACTCCTCAAACTACGGTCATCACCGGTAAGTATCCCGATTATTGTCACTTCGGGGTTAATGGATCATAACACATAATAGGTGACTATAGACTTGCAAGATAGGATCAAGAACTCTCATATATTGATGAAAACATAATAGGTTCAGATCTGAAATCATGGCACTCGGGCCCTAGTGACAAGCATTAAGCATAGCAAAGTCATAGCAACATCAATCTCAGAACATAGTGGATACTAGGGATCAAACCCTAACAAAACTAACTCGATTACATGATAAATCTCATCAAACCCATCACCGTCTAGCAAGCCTACAAGGGAATTACTCACGCACAGCGGTGAGCATCATGAAATTGGCAATGGAGGAAGGTTGATGATGACGATGGCGACGGATTCCCCTCCCCGGAGCCCCCAACGGACTCCAGATCGGCCCTCTCGAGAGGTTTTAGGGCTTGGCGGTGGCTCCGTATCGTAAAACGCGATGAATCCTTCTCTCTGATTTTTTTCTCTCCGAAACCAAATATATAGAGTTGGAGTCGAGGTCGGAGGAGCTCCAGGGGGGCCACGAGGTAGGGGGCGCGCCCTGGGGGGCAGGCGCGCTCCCACCCTCGTGGCTAGGGTGTGGGCCCCCTGGTCTTCATCTTTTGCAAGGATTTTTTTATTATTTCCAAATAGACATTCCGTGAAGATTCAGGTCATTCCAAGAACTTTTGTTTCTGCACATAAATAACACCATGGCAATTCTGCTAAAAACAGCGTCAGACCGGGTTAGTTCCATTCAAATCATGCAAGTTAGAGTCCAAAACAAGGGCAGAAGTGTTTGGAAAAGTAGATACGATGGAGACGTATCAATATAAACCCCATCTTTTTATCCTCGATGGCAACAATACAATACGTGTCGTTTCCCTTTCTATCCACTGGGATCGAGCACCGCAAGTTTGAACCCAAAGCTAAGCACTTCTCCCATTGCAAGAAAGAACAATCTAGTAGGCCAAACCAAAATGATAATTCGAAGAGACTTGCAAAGATATTTAAATCATGCATATAAGAATTCAAAGAAGAATCACATATTTTTCATAGATAAACTTGATCATAAACCAACAATTCATCGGATCTCGACAAACACACTGCAAAAAGAATTACATCGAATAGATCTCCAAGAGAATTGAGGAGAACTTTGTATTGAGATCCAAAGAGAGAGAAGAAGCCATCTAGCTAATAACTATGGACCCAAAGGTCTATGGTAAACTACTCACACATCATCGGAGAGGCTATGGTGTTGATGTAGAGACCCTCCATGATCGATTCCCCCTCCGACGGAGCGCCGGAAAAGGCCCTGAGATGGGATCTCACGGGTATAGAAGGTTGCGGCGGTGGAAATAGGGTTTCGTAGTGCTCCTGGATGTTTTCAGGGTATATGGGTATATATAGGAGGAAGAAGTAGGTCGGTGGAGCTGCGAGGGGCCCACAAGGGTGGGGGGCGCACCCTCCTGCCTCATGGCCTCCTCACTTCTTTCTTGACGTCCACTCCAAGTCTCCTGGATTGCGTTTGTTCCAAAAACGATCCTCGCGAAGGTCTCATTCCGTTCGGATTCCGTTTGATATTCCTTTTCTGCGAAACACTGAAATAGGCAAAAAACAGCAATTTGCACTTGGCCTCCGGTTAATAGGTTAGTCCCAAAAATAATATAAAAGTGCATGATAAAGCCCATTAAACATCCAAAACAGATAATATAATAGCATGGAACAATCAAAAATTATAGATACGTTGGAGACGTATCAAGCATCCCCAAGCTTAATTCCTGCTCGCCCTCAAGTAGGTAAATGATAAAAACAGAATTTTTGATGTGGAATGCTTCCTAACATAATTTTTAAAGTAAATCTCTTTATTGCGGCATGAATTTTCAGATCCAAAAGATTCAAGATAAAAGTTTAATATTGACATAAAAATAATAATACTTCAAGCATACTAACTAAGCAATTATGTCTTCTCAAAATAACATGGCCAAAGAAAGTTATCCCTACAAAATCATATAGTATGGCTATGCTCTATCTTCACCGCACAAAATATTTAAATCTTGCCCAACCCCGATGACAATCCAAGCAATTGTTTCATACTTTTGACGTTCTCAAACTTTTTCAATCTTTATGCAATACATGAGCGTGAGCCACAGATATAGCACTATAGGTGGAATAGAATGGTGGTTGTGGAGAAGACAAAAAGGAGAAGATAATCTCACATCAACTAGGCGTATCAACAGGCTATGGAGATGCCCATCAATAGATATCAATGTGAGTGAGTAGGGATTGACATGCAACGGACGCACTAGAGCTATAAGTGCATGGAACCTCAACAAAAGAAACTAAGTGGGTGTGTATCCAACTTGCTTGCTCACGAAGACCTAGGGCATTTTGAGGGAGCCCATCGTTGGAATATACAAGAAAAGTTCTATAATGAAAAATTCCCACTAATATATGAAAGTGACAACATAGGAGACTCTCTATCATGAAGATCATGGTGCTACTTTGAAGCACAAGTGTGGTAAAAGGATAGTAGCATTGCCCCTTCTCTCTTTTTCTCTCTTTTGCTCTGTTTTTTCTTTTTTATTATTTGGGTCTTTTCTCTTTTTTATGGCCTCTTTTTCTTTTCTTTTTTATTTTTTTTTCTTTTTCGTCTGGAATCTCATCCCTACTTGTGGGGGAATCATAGTCTCCATCATTCTTTCCTCACATGGGACAATTCTCTAATAATGATGATCATCACACTTTTATTTACTTACAACTCAAGAATTACAAGTCGATACTAGAACAAAAATATGACTCTATGTGAATGCCTCTGGCGGTTGTAACATCCCAAAATTTTCCTAAATTTGGAATGTTAATATTTATTATTACCGAGTGAGTTGCTATGATTTTCAGGGGAAATTAAAACCTTTTTGTGTATTGTTAAAAAAATCAAGTTTAGATTTCTTCTCTTTCCGAGTCCTATGAAATATTTTGAAACCATATTCAATACTATGGAGTGAGAATAAAATGACTTTCTCAAATGTGGTGGATGAAAATTTCATTTGATGTTCTTTGAATTTTGGAGTTTTGTTTGAACTTGGATCTCATTTGGAATTTTAATGCCATATAAATATTTCCAATAAATTTAACGAGAGGAGATAATGTGACTTCTCCAAAATATATTTGGAAAAATTTAATATGGCACAATTATCCTTTTTGTGAATTTGTGAAACTCAAATTTGATTTTTGAGAAATTCAATTATGTCCATGTAGCATTAATAGTAAAACTAGACAAAAATAAAATTTCTTTATTAAATTCTGAAAACTATTTTTCGTGGACTCTAAATAATATTGATATTAATGTACACATTGTTTTTTACAAAACTTTTCGGTCACTTTAATAAGAAATTATTATAAGTCCTAATACTAACTCTTACTAGGCTTGGCCCATCTACTTTCTCTCACACGCGCTCGGGCCAACTTCTTCTAGCGGAGCCCACCTCTGCTCTAGTTTCTTTTTCTTCTCCTTTTCCTGTTGGGCTTAATTCCCACTAAGGCCCATCCTGGCCTTCTTCTTCCTCCCTCCTGTACGTTCACCACGAGAACACGTACAGAGGCAAGAAACAGCCATGGAGTCACCACTTTATCTCCTTCTCCCATTCACACCCTTGCCCGTTTTACTTCGGCGTCTACACGAAAAATGCGGAGGACATTATTATGAATCAATTCAGGGATTCAAAACTCAATGTTACTGCTTTAACTCGTCGAATGGATCCAAGAAACGTATATGCACAAACAGCCATTAATGGCCACACTAAGGTCGTCGTGGATCTCTTCATATGGACTCCCCTCGCACCTATAAATACCATCCCTGGATACACCCCACACCCCTACACCGTCACCCTCAAAACCCCTCTCTAATTCGATCCCTCCTGTGGGCAATTGCTCGCCGGAATCCGACAAGAACAGTGAAGTCTGACGACGATTCCGTCGCCCGAGGTACCTCATGCCCCAAATCCTGAACCTTTATCTCCCTAAATTCTATGCGCATCTTATTGAACCTTTATCTTGCCCGTTTGTACAGCCAGAGTGCGCTGTTTTTCGACACCCGCATCCGCTGGAGCTCAGCCCAACTCCAGCGAGACCTCACGGTCCCCGAGGACAGGTCCGAGCCTTCTGTGGCTATCCTCGAGCTCGCCTCAGCCTCCTATCCGCCGTCCACCTTGCCTTCGTCATCGAAGACTGCCGGAGTCCCACGAACCCGAGTCGCCGCTGTTGCGTAACATCGCCGGCCATCTATCCCCGTAAGCAGCAATCACTCCTCTCTTTTATTTTTCTTTAAAACGAAGAGGTATCAGCCATTCAAAATTTGACACGTGGCAGCTCCATGTAATTCTCGTATAGCATTTTCAGAAAATACCCAAAGTTTGAAAAATCGTATCTCTCAAACCGTATGTCCGAATTCGACAAACTTTATATCCCCGGATTACTTGAAACATCTAGTTTATTATGGAATCAAAATATTTCAACTTTGGTAATTTAAATTTTGATTCAAATTTAGAAAGTGTATTTGAGTAATTTTGCTATATCTTTTATTTTGTAAAACATATGAAAATGTTTTATATAAGAAAGTTGGTCCTTGGGACCTCACCTTTCTATTAGATCTCATTGAATTATTCTTTAGCAATGTTTAGTTGATGTTTTAACCTCAACACCTTAGTTTGATCTTCTTTGATCATCGTTTAATAACTTCGTTAAAATAAAATGTGACTATAGGTTAAATCTCTTAGATCCCTGGGGAACCTCTCTGATCATTTGATATAATATAAAAAATTGGAGTTACAAGATTCAGAATTTAATTATTTATCTTGAAACGTATGCCATACCCACTTCCGTTTAACCAAGTCAAATATTCCGAATAGTCTCATGATAGAATTTGTTGTAGGAATTGTCTCACGACCCATCTTTTATATCAAACCATGATCTTCACTTAGTATCACTTGAATCCAACCGTAGAATATGACTATGTCATGTCTGGGTTAAGACCAAACTTGATTTTATCTCAAACCATAGCCACGCCATGCTAATTATCCTACGAATGTATTTATTGTCAATTTGAATCTTTCATTTGGATCTTCATTTGGATTGTGTGTGTTGAAGTATTTTGTTTTATCGATAGATATATCGTAAAGTGAAGGAGTGACGGTAACGAATAGAGAATCAACTTAAAGACACAGGCAAGTTGCAAAATTGATCATGCTTTCACCTGTATTTTTATATTATGCATATCTCTTTAAATTTTATTATTATGCATGTTTTATTAAAAAGTTTTGCAAAGTATTATTGCTAGTTAAAGCCATAGGAACTTTAGCTATGCTTAGCCATGCTTACAAAGAAAAGGGTTGGGAATCAAACAAGTTTTAAACGACTAAACCTGCCTTCCTTTGGGGCAATGTTTTGGGAAAACTTTTGAAAGAAAAACTATATACTATTTTACTTCTACTCCCTAGGCGGAATGGTATTGACAGGAGCGTCTACAAGTGATTGCGCCCATCGGGGTCTTGCAGTGAATGCGCCCGACTGGGGTCTTGCACACGGGTTTTTGGTGGGGACCGCCATCCAGGGGACTGAGATCTTCCAAGTACAGTTTGATGTAGCTTCTAATACAGCCACATGCTACTATGGGCTCTGGCTTAGCTTAGTACTGACGGAAAACCCTACCCCAGGACCGCCATCGGAGAGAGGCCTTCGTGTCGAAGTTGCGGGCGGCTTGGTGGTATAGGGGGCTGTTACGGAAAGGCTTCATCACAATCTCCTCCTAGTCGTGCACCCAAGTGTGTAACGATAGACGGGGTTGGTTGTGTCATGTGGGGAACGTGTACGACCTCTGCAGAGGGTTAAACCTAATCGATTAGCCGTGCCCCTGGTTACGGGCAATTTTGAGCAAATGAAGACTTGGACTGAAGAAGAATCTCCCCTCTCTTTTCTAAAACTCTGATTTAAGGGAATAGGTTGAGGATTGAGCACAGGGAATGTGTTTCACTTCAAACCTATGTGTGATTTAAACTATTTTGGAGAATGAGCACTGGTGCGTATATCCAAGTGTCTCACTCCTATTTATTTATTTTTTACTAAAAACTATTTCTATTTCAAAAGAAGTTTACAAAATTTAGTATAGGAGAAAATTGGCTTTATGCAAATGAAACCTCCACCAATACTTACCCTGCATATATATCTTGTTAAACTTTTCTTTGCAACTTGCGAGTATATTCCACGTACTCACCTGCACCTGTCATGTGCAGATCTCTACAGATTAAGAGACATTAGGTTACGGTCTACACTCAATGAGCCCAGTGGCGTTGATGGAGCCCTGACTTAGCGACTACGTATAATTCCGTTGTATTATGTGCCAGCATTGAGCTGTGCCAATGGTATGTATTTGTTTTATTCTGGATGTATCGTTGTAGTAACATGATGTATGTTTTACTGATATTCATTCTTGTTACTGTGTGTGCTAGCTATGATCCAGGGATAGCACAGTAAACACAGAGACTTGGATTTTGCCAAATCCGGGTCGTTACAGCGGTGTACCGGGATATGCGATGAATAAAGAGTGACATGTATGAAAGAATTATGAACGGTGGCCTTGCCACAAATACGATGTCAACTACATGATCATGCAAAGCAATATGACAATGATGGAGCGTGTCATAATAAACGAACGGTGGAAATTTGCATGGCAATATATCTCGGAATGGCTATGGAAATGGCATAATAGGTAGGTATGGTGACTGTTTTGAGAAATATATATGGTGGGTTTATGGTACCGGCGAAAGTTGCGCGGTACTAGAGAGGCTAGCAATGATGGAAGGGTGAGAGTGCGTATAATCCATGGACTCAATATTATTCATAAAGAATTCACATACTTATTGCAAAAATCTACTCCCTCCGTCCGAAAATACTTGTCATCAAAATGAATAAAAGGGGACGTATCTAGATGTATTTTAGTTCTAGATACACCCCTTTTTGTCCATTTTGATGACAAGTTTTTTCGGACGGAGGGAGTATTAGTTATCGAAACAAAGTACTACACGCATGCTCCTAGGGGGATAGATTGGTAGGAAAAGACCATCGCTCGTCCCCGACCGCCACTCATAAGGAAGACAATCAATAAATAAATAATGCTCCGACTTCATCACATAACGGTTCACCATACGCGCATGCTACGGGAATCACAAACTTTAACACAAGTATCTCTCAAATTCACAACTACTCAACTAGCATGACTCTAATATTACCATCTTCATATCTCAAAACAATCATAAAGAATCAAACTTCTCATAGTATTCAATGCACTTTTACGAAAGTTCTTATTATACCCATCTTGGATGCCTATCATATTAGGACTAATTTTATAGTCAAAGCAAATTACCATGATGTTCTAAAAGACTCTCAAAATAATATAAGTGAAGCATGAGAGATCAATAATTTCTATAAAATAAAACCACCACAGTGCTCTTAAAAAGGATATAAGTGAAGCACTAGAGCAAAATTATCTAGCTCAAAAAGATATAAGTGAAGCACATAGAGTATTCTAATAAATTCTGATTTATGTGTGTCTCTCTAAAAGGTGTGTACAGCAAGGATGATTGTGGTAAACTAATAAGCAACGACTCAAATCATACAAGACGCTCCAAGCAAAACACATATCATGTAGTGAACAAAAATATAGCCTCAAGTAAAGTTACCGATGGACGAAGACGAAAGAGGGGATGCCTTCCGGGGCATCCCCAAGCTTAGGATTTTGGTTGTCTCTGTATTTTACCTTGGGGTTCCATGGGCATCCCCAAGCTTAGGCTCTTGCCACTCCTTATTCCAAAATCCATCAAATCTTTACCCAAAACTTGAAAACTTCACAACACAAAACTCAACAGAAAATCTCATGAGCTCCGTTAGTATAAGAAAACAAACCACCACATCAAGGTACTCTAATGAACTCATTATTTATTTATATTGGTGTTAAACCTACTGTATTCCAACTTCTCTATGTTCATACCCCCCGATAGTAGTCATAGATTCATAAAAATAAGCAAACAACACACAAAAACAGAATCTGTCAAAAACAGAATAGTCTGTAGCAATCTGTATCAAACGTATACTTATGTAACCCAAAAATTCTGAAATAAATTGGTGGACATGAGGAATTTGTCTATTAATCGTCTGCAAAAAGAATCAACCAAATCACATTCTCCAGTAAAAAAAATGGCAGCTAATCTCATGAGCGCTAAAGTTTCTGTTTTTTACAGCAAGATCGCAAAGACTTCCCCCCAAGTCTTCCCAAAGGTTCTACTTGGCACAAACACTAATTAAAACACAAAAAACACAATCATAACAGAGGATAGATGAATTATTTATTACTAAACAGGAACAAAAAGCAAGAAACAAAAATAAAATTGGGTTGCCTCCCAACAAGCGCTATCGTTTAACGCCCCTAGCTAGGCATTGATAATTTCAATGATGCTCACATGAAAGACAAGAATTGAAGCAAAAACAAAGCGTCATGAAACACATGACAAACACATCTAATTCTAACATACTTCCTATGCATAGGCATCTTATAGGCAAACAAATTATCATAGCAAAGCAAAAACTAGCATATGCAAGGAAGCGGAAAGAATCAATAGCAATCTCAACATATCGAGAGGTAATTTAGTAACATGAAAATTTCTACAATCATATTTTCCTCTCTCATAATAATTACATGTGGGATCATAAGCAAATTCAACAAAATAGCTATCACATAAAATATTTTCAACACGATCCACCTACATGCAAAGTTGACACTCTTCCAAAATAGTGGGATTAACATTAACTAAAGTCATGACCTCTCCAAACCCACTTTTATCGAAAATTGCATAAGATTGAACATTCTCCAAATATGTGGGATCTAAAGTTGGCACTCTTCCAAACCCACTTTCAATATTGCAAACATTATTATCAATCTCATATTCATCATGGGGCTTAAATAAATTTTCAAGATCATAAGAAGCACTATCACCCCAATCATGACCATTGCAACAAGTAGGGGACATAGCAAAACTAGCATCCCCAAGCTTAGGGTTTTGCATATTATTAGCACAATTTACATCAATAGAATTTATAATAAAATCATTGCAATCATGCTTTTTATTCAAAGATCTATTGTGAATCGCTTTATAAAGCAATTCATCACACTTTTCAGATTCACGAATTTCAAGCAAAACCTCATAAAGATAATCTAGTGCACTCAACTCACTAGCAATAGGTTCATCATAATTGGATCTCTTAAAGAGATTAGCAAGTGGATGAGGATCCATAACAATAGATATTTAGCAAGCGAAGATGCAAGCTAATAGAAGGCACATGGTAACACAAGCAAACAAAAGATCGAACGGAAGAGGGGCGAATAAAACATCAAAGGTGAAGTAGGGGAGAGGAAAACGAGAGGCAAATGGCAAATAATGTAATGCGAGGGATAAGAGTTTGCGATTGGTACTTGGTATGTCTTTACTTGGCGTAGATCTCCCCGGCAATGACACCAAAAATCGCTCGTTGACGGGAGATCAAATCTTGACTTGACTTGGTGCAAATCTCCCGGGCAACGGCGCCAGAAATCCTTCTTGCTACCTCTTGAGCATGCATTGGTTTTCCCTTGAAGAGGAAAGGGTGATGCAGCAAAGTAGCCTAAGTATTTCCCTCCGTTTTGAGAACCAAGGTATCAATCCAGTAGGAGACTACACGCAAGTCGCCTAGTACCTGCACAAAAAACAAGAACCTCGCAACCAACGCGATAAAGGGGTTGTCAATCCCTTCACGGTCACTTACGAAAGTGAGATCTAATAAAGATAATAAGATAAATATTTTAGGTATTTTTGTATAGATTGGAAAGTAAATATTGCAAAATAAACGGCGACAGAAATGGCTAGTTGACGGGAAAATAATATAAGGGAGAATAGACATGGGGGCCATAGGTTTCACTAGTGGCTTCTCTCAAGATAGCATAATCTACGGTGGGTGAACAAATTACTGTCGAGCAATTGATAAAAAAGCAAATAGTTATGAGAATATCTAGGCATGATCATGTATATAGGCATCACGTCCGTGACAAGTAGACCGAAACAATTCTGCATCTACTACTATTACTCCACACATCGACCGTTATCCAGCATGCATCTAGAGTATTAAGTTCATAAGAACAGAGTAACACATTAAGCAAGATGACATGATGTAGAGGGATAAACTCAAGCAATATGATATAAACCCCATCTTTTTATCCTCGATGGAAACAATACAATACATGTCGTTTCCCTTTCTATCCACTGGGATCGAGCACCGCAAGATTGAACCCAAAGCTAAGCACTCCTCCCATTGCAAGAAAGAACAATCTAGTAGGCCAAACCAAACTGATAATTCGAAGAGACTTGCAAAGATATTTAAATCGTGCATATAAGAATTTAGAGAAGAATCAAATATTATTCATAGATAAACTTGATCATAAACCCACAATTCATCGGATCTCGATAAACACACCGCAAAAAGAATTACATCGAATAGATATCCAAGAGAATCAAGGAGAACTTTGTATTGAGATCCAAAGAGAGAGAAGAAGCCATCTAGCTAATAACTATGGACCCAAAGGTCTGTAGTAAACTACTCACACATCATCGGAGAGGCTATGGTGTTGATGTAGACGCCCTTCGTGATCGATTCCCCCTCTGGCGGAGCACCGGAAAAGGCCCCAAGATGGGATCTCACGGGTATAGAAGGTTGCGGCGGTGGAAATAAGGTTTCGTGGTGCTCCTGGATGTTTTCGGTATATGGGTATATATAGGAGGAAGAAGTAGGTCGGTGGAGCTGCGAGGGGCCCACATATCAAGAAACAAGCTTTTCATTGGTCTGATACAACCCAGCAAGCTTTTCAACAACTGAAGCAGGCTATGGCTACCACTCCTGTGTTGGCTTTACCCAATTTTAACAAGACTTTCATTGTGGAGATTGATTCCTGTAACACTGGTGTGGGAACTGTGCTATCTCAGGAGGGACACCCCATTGCATACTACAGTAAGGCACTGGGAATAACCAGTCAGAAACTATGTATCTATGAGAAGGAGTTTCTGGCAATCATGATGGCCATTGATAGGTGGAGGTCCTATTTCTCAAGGGCACCTTTTGTGATTAAAACAGATCATCAAAGCTTATGTCATCTAGGTGATCAGTTGTTAACCTCAGATTTGTAGAGGAAGGCTATGAAAAAACTGTTGGAAATATGAGCAATTTACCTAATGATTTTATTAACAGAAATACTAGATAAAGCATGACTAATATAGTAGAGATAAAACAAGTCATGCGTTCTGACAGAGAGAAGGTAAATAGCTTCTGCATATATGAACCGTAGCCTGTCATATCTAAAACAGACAGTATATCAAGTAGCATATATGAAGTAGAACCTATCATGTGTAGGACAAGGACTAGAACAAGGAACTGCGGCAGAACCTTTAACAGGAAAGACAAGAACACATACGTGACAACAGCAGCAGAAGCGCTGGACTTGGGGTCGGTGTCCTCGCCTGCCATGTCGTCGAGGAGGTCGTGGATGTCAGGGAAGAAGTCGTCGTCGGGGAAGTAGTCATCAGCGACCGGATCGTCTGTGATGAAGCAACCAGTAGTCGCGCTGAGCGCTCCCCAAAAACCTTATCACCCTTCTCCCGTACAGGACTCAAAAGGTGCGGTTTCGGAGGCCTACTATCCCGACCTACGGTGCACGCCGCAAGACGGGATGGGGAAGAACATAGCAGCAGCGCAGTGATCGGAACTTTGTGGCGAGAGGAAGAGGAGCTTCTGTTGTGTCTCTCTGGAGAGGAACGACCTCTCTTATATAGGCACAGGAGAAGGACGCGAAGAGGCTATGGCAGGAGGTGAAGCAACGAAGGGAGACGAAGCGAACAGGCAGCGGCCGAAGAGGCGCGCCGTCCGAATTCAGTGTCCACTACAGAAAACATTTCAACTCCCACGTGACCTTTCGTATACCCGTCGTGCGTGGCAAAAATTTAGATATCGGCTCGGCTCATTCCCGCAACCCGCGGCGCGTCGTGACGAGGCGTGGCAAGGCGGGCGGCGGAGGAGGACCGCGCGTGGATATCCCTCTTGTTCTCATGCTCGTACAAGTGGGGAAAGAACCTCCCTTATAAGGAGGTCCAACTCCCACTAAACTAGCAATGTGGGACTAAACTTTAGTAGTATCCCTTGCCTTGCACAAATGGGCTAAGTGGGCCTCTAGGATTTATGAGGAATTTTTGAAATAGTTATTAGGATGCCCAAAATAGACTAAATTCCAGCAATCCCCCACCAGATCCCAGAGGCACACAGAAATTTGCCTTTGGTTCCAAAACACTGTTTTATATACCAGTACTGCAGTGGAGACTGTTAAGTTGAACTTCCACCTAGAACTCTATGCTACACTAGTAAGCAACTTGAATAGTGGACTGGGCCTTGAACTGCAAGTTTTCTGCGAATCTAGCTTCACATAAAGCCTTGACCGATACGTGGCTACCGTGGATCTTCCCCGCGGGTGGAGCTTATGCGTCATACTCCGTGACCTTTCATGAGTTTACTAGAGAGAACCCTACTCTCATAGATTGCGACGTTTGACAATCAGACTCATATAGGTGTGTTCTTCAAAAGATGTTCTACAGGATAACATCTTTGCTTAAATAAGCCACTTAGAACACATTAAGATATACATCAACCTGCCATGCAGATTAGGAGAGTATTGCATCTTCATGGAGTGGTATTGTGAATAGTAAGGATACTCTCCTCTCAGTTGACCAACAGCTTGTCTTCCACATCTAATTCACGGGATCTCCGATCACAAAGAATAGGTTACCACTATGAACAACTCATATTGTGGGTCTCATACCCATCTCCCTCGATGCATTATCTATCACATTACATGAGAGACCCTTGGTAAAAGGATCTGCCAGATTTTTAGACGTTTGGATATAATCCAACGCAATAACTCTGGAGTTTTTCATTTTCCTGACAGACTTTAACCTTCTCTGAACGTGTCTTGATGACTTCATGTTATCCTTTGAGCTGCTCACTTTTGTGATCACAGTTTGATTGTCGCAGTTCATAAGGACACACGGTACATGTTTCTCAACAACCGACAAGTCATTCAAGAGCCAGCAAAGCCAATCTGCTTCAACCGTAGCTGTATCTAGTGATGTGAGTTCTGCTTCCATTGTTGACCTCGTTAAGATGGTCTGCTTGCAAGACTTCCAAGAAACAGCACCACCTCCATGAGTGAATACATAACCGCTCGTGGCCTTTATCTCATCAGCATCTGAGATCCAGTTTGAGTCACTATACCCTTCAAGCACCTTTCGATGCCCGGTGTAGTGAATTCCATAATTTGCAGTGCCTTTCCAATAACGCAAAACTCTTTCTAGAGCTTTCCAATGCACATCTCCTGGTTTTGAAACAAACCGACTCAGTTTGCTAACAACAAAAGAGATGTCAGGTCTTGTAGCACTGGCTAAGTACATAAGCGAGCCAATAATCTGAGAATACTTCAATTGGTCTCTAGCAATTCTTCGAGTCTTTCGAAGCAACACACTAGCATCATATGGTGTTGGAGAGGGCTTGCAGTCACTATAGCCAAAGCGACTCAAGATCTTTTCCACATAGTGAGATTGAAGCAATGTAATCCCACCATCATCATATCTCAACAACTTGATGTTCAGAATGACATCAGCCACTCCTAAATCCTTCATCTCAAAACAACGAGATAGGAAATCCTTGACCTCCTTAATAACATTCAGATTGGTTCCGAAAATCAGTATGTCATCAACATACAAGCACAGGATAACTCCCTCGCCCCCACCATGGCGATAGTACACACATTTGTCAGCTTCGTTCACAACAAAGCCTGCAGCTGTTAAAGTTCTTTCAAACTTCTCATGCCACTGTCTGGGTGCTTGCTTAAGTCCATACAAAGACTTCAGCAACTTGCACACTTTCCCTTCCTGACCATCAAGTACAAACCCATTTGGTTGTTCCATATAAATTTCCTCGTCCAACTCTCCATTTAGGAAAGCAGTCTTAACATCCATTTGATGAACGAGAAGACCATGCGAGGCAGCTAGTGAAAGTAGAACTCGAATAGTGGTCAGTCGAGCCACAAGTGAGTAAGTATCAAAGAAGTCTTCACCTTCCTTTTGGGTATAACCCTTAGCCACGAGCCGAGCCTTGTACTTTTCAGTAGTACCGTCAGGCCTAAGCTTCTTCTTGAATACCCATTTGCATCCTATAGGTTTGCACCCATAAGGATGATCAGTTATCTCCCAAGTTTCATTCGCCAAGATGTAATCCATCTCGCTACGAACCGCTTCCTTTCAGTAGTCAGCATCTTCAGATGCATAGGCCTCTGAAATAGAACTGGGAGTGTCATCTATGAGGTACACAAGAAAATCATCACCAAAGGACTTTGCAGTCCTCTGTCTCTTACTCCTAATAGGAACTTCATTGTTCTCCTCCACAGGACTTTCAAAGTGTTCCATCGAAATTGCAGGTTCGGTAATTGTAACTGGTTCCTGATTCGATGAACTAGGCATCTCCTGATTAGATGAGGTAGCCATATCCTTCATGGGAAAGATATCTTCAAAGAAAGTCACATCATTCGACTCCATGATCGTACCGACATGCATGTCAGGTACCTCAGATTTTACAACCAAGAATCTATAGCCAATGCTATGAAAAGCATATCCCAGGAAAACACAATCCACAGTCTTTGGTCCAAGCTTCCGCTTCTTTGAAATTGGAGCATTGACTTTCACCAAACAACCCCATGTTCACAGATAAGAGAGTTTTAACCTTTTCTTCTCCCATTCCTCGAATGGAGTTATCTCTTTGTTCTTTGTGGGGACTCGGTTCAGGACATGACATGCTGTCAATATCGCCTCCCCCCACCATGCCTTGGAGAGACCCGATGTGTCTAACATGGCGTTAACCAAATCAGTTAGAGTACGGTTCTTTCTTTCGGCCACCCCATTTGACTGAGGTGAGTAGGGAGGCATTCTCTCATGGATTATACCATGTTCCGCACAAAAAGCATCAAACTCATTGGAAAAATACTCTCCACCACGGTCGGACCTAAGCCTCTTGATTTTTTGATCAAGTTGGTTTTCCACTTCAGCTTTATAGATCTTGAAAAAGTTCAAAGCCTCATCCTTAGATTTCAGAAGATACACACGGCAGTATCTAGTGGAGTCATCAATTAACGTCATGAAATATTTCTTTCCACCTTTTGTCAACACACCATTCATTTCACATAGATCTGAATGTATGAGCTCTAGTGGTGCAAGATTTCTTATTTCCGCAGTCGTGTGAGACTTACGAGGTTGCTTAGCTTGCACACACACTTGACACTTAGATCCCTTGACGGTGGTGAAACTAGGGATTAAGTTCAACTTCGCTAGTCGCGACATGCAACCAAAGTTAACATGACAAAGACGTGAATGCCACACATTGGATTCACTATTGTTGCAAATATGATTAACAACTTTATTGCAAACGTATGATAAGGATAAACGAAACAAGCCTCCTGACTCATAGACTTTACCAACAAAGGTTCCATACTTGGATATTACAAATTTATTCGGCTCAAAGACAAGCTTGTAGCCATCTCTACACAGAAGAGATCTGCTAACAAGATTTTTATTGACGGAGGGGACATAGTGAACGAAATATGCCCTAGAGGCAATAATAAAGCTATTATTTATTTCCTTATATATCATGATAAAAGTCTATTATTCATGCTAGGATTGTATTAAACCGGAAACATGATACATGTGTGAATACATAGACAAACAGAGTGTCACTAGTATGCCTCTACTAGACTAGCTTGTTAATCAAAGATGGTTATGTTTCCTAAACCATGGACAAAGAGTTGTCATTTGAATTAACAGGATCACATCATTAGTTGAATGATCTGATTGACATGACCCATTCCATTAGCTTAGCACCCGATCGTTTAGTATGTTGCTATTGCTTTCTTCATGACTTATACATGTTCCTATGACTATGAGATTATGCAACTCCCGTTTGCCAGAGGAACACTTTGTGTGCTACCAAACGTCACAACGTAACTAGGTGATTATAAAGGAGCTCTACAGGTGTCTCCAAAGGTATATGTTGGGTTGGCGTATTTCGAGATTAGGATTTGTCACTCCGATTATCGGAGAGGTATCTCTGGGCCCTCTCGGTAATGCACATCACTTAAGCCTTGCAAGCATTGCAACTAATGAGTTAGTTGCGGGATGATGTATTACAGAACGAGTAAAGAGACTTGCCGGTAACGAGATTGAACTAGGTATGGGATACCGACGATCGAATCTTGGGCAAGTAACATACCGATGACAAAGGGAACAACATATGTTGTTATGCGGTCTGACCGATAAAAGATCTTCGTAGAATATGTAGGAGCCAATATGAGCATCCAGGTTCCGCTATTGGTTATTGACCGAAGACGTGTCTCGGTCATGTCTACATTGTTCTCGAACCCGTAGGGTCCGCACGCTTAAGGTTACGATGACAGTTTTATTATGAGTTTATACATTTTGATGTACCGAAGGTTGTTCGGAGTCTCGGATGTGATCACGGACATGACGAGGAGTCTCGAAATGGTCGAGACATAAAGATTGATATATTGGAAGCCTATGTTTGGATATCGGAAGTGTTCCGGGTGAAATCGGGATTTTACCGGAGTACCGGGAGGTTACCGGAACCCCCCGGGAGCTATATGGGCCTTAATGGGCCTTAGTGGAAAAAGATGAGAGGCAGCCAGGGCAGGGCCGCGCGCCCCTCCCCCCTAGTCCGAATAGGACAAGGAGAGAGGGGGCCGGCGCCCCCCTTCTCTCTCTCTCTTTCCCCACCTCGCGAATCCTATTCCAACTAGGATTGGGGGAGAAGTCCTACTCCCGGAGGGAGTAGGACTCCTCCTGGTGCGCCCTATGATGGCTGGCCGGCCTTCCCCTCTTGAGCCTTTATATACGGAGGCAGGGGCACCCCAGAGGAACACAAGTTGATCCACGTGATCATATTCTTAGCCGTGTGCGGTGCCCCCTTCCACCATAGTCCTCGATAATATTGTAGCGGTGCTTAGGCGAAGCCCTGCTGCAGTAGTACATCAAGATCGTCACCACGCCGTCGTGCTGACGGAACTCTTCCCCGACACTTTGCTGGATCGGAGTCTGGGGATCGTCATCGAGCTGAACGTGTGCTAGAACTCAGAGGTGCCGAAGTTTCGGTGCTTGATCGGTTGGGCCGTGGAGACGTACGACTACATCAACCAAATGCTTCCGTTGTCGATCTACAAGGTACGTAGATCATACTCCCCCCCCCCCTCGTTGCTATGCATCACCATGATCTTGCGTGAGCGTAGAATTTTTTTGAAATTACTACGAAACCCAACAGTGGTATCAGAGCCTAGGTTTTATATGTTGATGTTATATGCACGAGTAGAACACAACTAGTTGTGGGCGATACAAGTCATACTGCTTACTAGCATGTCATACTTTGGTTCGGCGGTATTGTTGGACGAAGCGGCCCGGACCGACATTACGCGTACGCTTACGCGAGACCGGTTCTCCCGACGTGCTTTGCATATAGGTGGCTTGCGGGTGACAGTTTCTCCAACTTTAGTTGAACTGAGTGTGGCTACGCCCGGTCCTTGCGAAGGTTAAAACAGCACCAACTTGACAAACTATCGTTGTGGTTTTGATGCGTAGGTAAGATTGGTTCTTGCTTAAGCCCGTAGCAGCCACGTAAAATATGCAACAACAAAGTAGAGGACGTCTAACTTGGTTTTGCAAGGGCATGTTATGATGTGATTGCATGTGATGTTTATATTTTATGCATCTTATCTTGCTTTGATTGACGGTAGCATTATAAGATGATCTCTCACTAAATTATCAAGAAGTGTTCTCCCTGAGTATGCATCGTTGCGAAAGTTCTTCGTGCTGAGACACCACGTGATGATAGGGTGTGATAGGCTCTACGTTCAAATACAACGAGTGCAAAACAGTTGCACACGCGGAATACTCAGGTTATACTTGACGAGCCAAGCATATACAGATATGGCCTCGGAACACGGAGACCGAAAGGTCGAGCGTGAATCATATAGTAGATATGATCAACATAAGTGATGTTCACCAATGAAACTACTCCATCTCACGTGATGATCGGACATGGTTTAGTTGATTTGGATCACGTAATCACTTAGAGGATTAGAGGGACATCTATCTAAGTGGGAGTTCTTTAAGTAATATGACTAATTGAACCTAAATTTATCATGAACTTAGTACCTGATAGTATCTTGCTTGTTTATGTATGTTTGTAGATAAATGGCCCGTGTTGTTGTTCCGTTGAATTTTAATGCGTTCCTTGAGAAAGCAAAGTTGAAAGATGATGGTAGCAATTACACGGACTGGGTCCGTAACTTGAGGATTATCCTCATTGTTGCACAGAAGAATTACGTCCTGGAAGCACCGCTGGGTGCCAGGCCTGCTGCTGGAGCAACACCAGATGTTGTGAACGTCTGGCAGAGCAAAGCTGATGACTACTCGATAGTTCAGTGTGCCATGCTTTACGGCTTAGAACCGGGACTTCAACGACGTTTTGAACGTCATGGAGCATATGAGATGTTCCAGGAGTTGAAGTTAATATTTCAAGCAAATGCCCGTATTGAGAGATATGAAGTCTCCAATAAGTTCTATAGCTGCAAGATGGAGGAGAACAGTTCTGTCAGTGAGCATATACTCAAAATATCTGGGTATAATAATCACTTGATTCAAATGGGAGTTAATCTTCCAGATGATTGCGTCATTGACAGAATTCTCCAATCACTGCCACCAAGCTACAAGAGCTTCGTGATGAACTATAATATGCAAGGGATGAATAAGACTATTCCCGAGCTCTTCGCAATGCTGAAAGCTGCGGAGGTAGAAATCAAAAAGGAGCATCAAGTGTTGATGGTCAACAAGACCACTAGTTTCAAGAAAAAGGGCAAAGGGAAGGGGAACTTCAAGAAGAACAGCAAGCAAGTTTCTGCTCAAGAGAAGAAACCCAAGTCTGGACCTAAGCCTGAAACTGAGTGCTTCTACTGCAAGCAGACTGGTCACTGGAAGCGGAACTGCCCCAAGTATTTGGCGGATAAGAAGGATGGCAAGGTGAACAAAGGTATATGTGATATACATGTTATTGATGTGTACCTTACTAATACTCGCAGTAGTACCTGGGTATTTGATACTGGTTCTGTTGCTAATATTTGCAACTCGAAACAGGGACTACGGATTAAGCGAAGATTGGCTAAGGACGAGGTGACGATGCGCGTGGGAAACGGTTCCAAAGTCGATGTGATCGCAGTCGGCACGCTACCTCTACATCTACCTTCGGGATTAATATTAGACCTAAATAATTGTTATTTGGTGCCAGCGTTAAGCATGAACATTATATCTGGATCTTGTTTGATGCGAGACGGTTATTCATTTAAATCAGAGAATAATGGTTGTTCTATTTATATGAGTAATATCTTTTATGGTCATGCACCCTTGAAGAGTGGTCTATTCTTATTGAATCTCGATAGTAGTAACACACATATTCATAATGTTGAAACCAAAAGATGCAGAGTTGATAATGATAGTGCAACTTATTTGTGGCACTGCCGTTTAGGTCATATCGGTGTAAAGCGCATGAAGAAACTCCATACTGATGGACTTTTGGAACCACTTGATTATGAATCACTTGGTACTTGCGAACCATGCCTCATGGGCAAGATGACTAAAACACCGTTCTTCGGTACTATGGAGAGAGCAAAAGATTTGTTGGAAATCATACATACAGATGTATGTGGTCCGATGAATATTGAGGCTCGTGGCGGATATCGTTATTTTCTTACCTTCACAGATGACTTAAGCAGATATGGGTATATCTACTTAATGAAACATAAGTCTGAGACATTTGAAAAGTTCAAAGAATTTCAGAGTGAAGTTGAAAATCATCGTAACAAGAAAATAAAGTTTCTACGATCTGATCGTGGAGGAGAATATTTGAGTTACGAGTTTGGTGTACATTTGAAACAATGCGGAATAGTTTCGCAACTCACGCCACCCGGAACACCACAGCGTAATGGTGTGTCCGAACGTCGTAATCGTACTTTACTAGATATGGTGCGATCTATGATGTCTCTTACTGATTTACCGCTATCGTTTTGGGGTTATGCTTTGGAGACGGTCGCATTCACGTTAAATAGGGCACCATCAAAATCCGTTGAGACGACGCCTTATGAACTATGGTTTGGCAAGAAACCAAAGTTGTCGTTTCTGAAAGTTTGGGGCTACGATGCTTATGTGAAAAAGCTTCAACCTGATAAGCTCGAACCCAAGTCGGAGAAATGTGTCTTCATAGGATATCCAAAGGAGACTATTGGATACACCTTCTATCACAGATCCGAAGGCAAGACTTTTGTTGCTAAGTTCGGAAACTTTCTAGAGAAGGAGTTTCTCTCGAAAGAAGTGAGTGGGAGGAAAGTAGAACTTGACGAGGTAACTGTACCTGCTCCCTTATTGGAAAGTAGTGCATCACAGAAAACTGTTTCTGTGACACCTACACCAATTAGTGAGGAAGCTAATGATAATGATCATGAAACTTCAGAACAAGATACTACTGAACCTCGTAGATCAACCAGAGTAAGATCAGCACCAGAGTGGTACGGTAATCCTGTTCTAGAAGTCATGCTACTAGATCATGATGAACCTACGAACTATGAAGAAGCGATGGTGAGCCCAGATTCTGCAAAATGGCTTGAAGCCATGAAATCTGAGATGGGATCCATGTATGAGAACAAAGTATGGACTTTGGTTGACTTGCCCAATGATCGGCAAGCAATTGAGAATAAATGGATCTTCAAGAAGAAGACTGACGCCGACCGTAATATTACTATCTACAAAGCTCGACTTGTCGCAAAAGGGTTTCGGCAAGTTCAAGGGATTGACTACGATGAGACCTTCTCACCCGTAGCGATGCTTAAGTCTGTCCAAATCATGTTAGCAATTGCCGCATTTTATGATTATGAAATTTGGCAGATGGATGTCAAAACTGCATTCCTGAATGGATTTCTGGAAGAAGAGTTGTATATGATGCAACCGAAGGGTTTTGTCGATCCAAAGGGAGCTAACAAAGTGTGCAAGCTCTAGCGATCCATTTATGGACTGGTGCAAGCCTCTCGGAGTTGGAATAAACGCTTTGATAGTGTAATCAAAGCATTTGGTTTTATACAGACTTTTCGAGAAGCCTGTATTTACAATAAAGTGAGTGGGAGCTCTGTAGCATTTCTGATATTATATGTGGATGACATATTACTGATCGGAAATGATATAGAAATTCTGGATAGCATAAAGGGATACTTGAATAAAAGTTTTTCAATGAAAGACCTCGGTGAAGCTGCTTACATATTAGGCATAAAGATCTATAGAGATAGATCAAGACGTTTAATGGGACTTTCACAAAGCACATACCTTGACAAGATTTTGAAGAAGTTCAAAATGGATCAAGCAAAGAAAGGGTTCTTGCCTGTGTTACAAGGTGTGAAGTTGAGTCAGACTCAATGCCCGACCACTGCAGAAGATAGAGAAGATGAAAGATGTTCCCTATGCTTCAGCCATAGGCTCTATCATGTATGCAATGCTGTGTACCAGACCTGATGTGTGCCTTGCTATAAGTCTAGCAGGGAGGTACCAAAGTAATCCAGGAGTGGATCACTGGACAGCGGTCAAGAACATCCTGAAGTACCTGAAAAGGACTAAGGATATGTTTCTCGTATATGGAGGTGACAAAGAGCTCATCGTAAACGGTTACGTTGATGCAAGCTTTGACACTGGTCTGGACGATTCTAAATCACAAACCGGATACGTGTTTACATTAAACGGTGGAGCTGTCAGTTGGTGCAGTTCTAAACAAAGCGTCGTGGCGGGATCTACGTGTGAAGCGGAATACATAGCTGCTTCGGAAGCAGCAAATGAAGGAGTTTGGATGAAGGAGTTCATATCCAATCTAGGTGTCGTACCTAGTGCATCGGGTCCAATGAAAATCTTTTGTGACAATACTGGTGCAATTGCCTTGGCAAAGGAATCCAGATTTCACAAAAGAACCAAGCACATCAAGAGACGCTTCAATTCCATCCGGGATCTAGTCCAGGTGGGAGACATAGAGATTTGCAAGATACATACAGATCTGAATGTTGCAGACCCGTTGACTAAGCCTCTTCCACGAGCAAAACATGATCAGCACCAAGGCTCCATGGGTGTTAGAATCATTACTGTGTAATCTAGATTATTGACTCTAGTGCAAGTGGGAGACTGAAGGAAATATGCCCTAGAGGCAATAATAAAGTTATTATTTATTTCCTTATATATCATGATAAAAGTCTATTATTCATGCTAGAATTGTATTAAACCGAAAACATGATACATGTGTGAATACATAGACAAACAGAGTGTCACTAGTATGCCTCTACTAGACTAGCTTGTTAATCAAAGATGGTTATGTTTCCTAAACCATGGACAAAGAGTTGTCATTTGAATTAACAGGATCACATCATTAGTTGAATGATCTGATTGACATGACCCATTCCATTAGCTTAGCACCCGATCGTTTAGTATGTTGTTATTGCTTTCTTCATGACTTATACATGTTCCTATGACTATGAGATTATGCAACTCCAGTTTGCCAGAGGAACACTTTGTGTGCTACCAAACGTCACAACATAACTGGGTGATTATAAAGGAGCTCTACAGGTGTCTCCAAAGGTACATGTTGGGTTGGCGTATTTCGAGATTAGGATTTGTCACTCCGATTGTTGGAGAGGTATCTCTGGGCCCTCTCGGTAATGCACATCACTTAAGCCTTGCAAGCATTGCAACTAATGAGTTAGTTGCGGGATGATGTATTACAGAACGAGTAAAGAGACTTGCCGGTAACGAGATTGAACTAGGTATGGGATACCGACGATCGAATCTCGGGCAAGTAACATACCGATGACAAAGGGAATAACGTATGTTGTTATGCGGTCTGACCGATAAAAGATCTTTGTAGAATATGTAGGAGCCAATATGAGCATCCAGGTTCCGCTATTGGTTATTGACCAGAGACGTGTCTCGGTCATGTCTACATTGTTCTCGAACCCATAGGGTCCGCACGCTTAAGGTTATGATGACCGTTTTATTATGAGTTTATACATTTTGATGTACCGAAGGTTGTTCGGAGTCCCAGATGTGATCACGAACATGACGAGGAGTCTCGAAATGGTCGAGACATAAAGATTGATATATTGGAAGCCTATGTTTGGATATCGGAAGTGTTCCGGGTGAAATCGGGATTTTACCGGAGTACCGGGAGGTTACCGGAACCCCCCGGGAGCTATATGGGCCTTAATGGGCCTTAGTGGAAAAAGAGGAGAGGCAGCCAGGGCAGGTGATGAAGCTATGTACCTAGGGTAGGGGCATGGACCTGTCCTAAGAGCCCTACCCAAGGACATCCCTGGAAGAAGTCACCTTTCAATCGACTTGAAGGTATCCCACTCGACGGATTCAAGACACTCGACCAGGAAGCTACCACTCGACTATGAAGCCAACCACTCGACTGACAGGAGATCTAAAGTCACTCCGCAAGCAAACGGTCGTCCATTAAGTAGCCTTTATGGTCATCATAGCACTTTAATAGGGACGTTACCAGTAATGCCCAGTCTTAATGTATTTTAACCCTGCATTACTGAGGACCGGAGGGGTCTGGCGAACTCTATATAAGCCTCCCCCTCCTCAGTAGCGGGGGTTGGCACCCCTGTAATTCATACACACATAATCTAGTCGACCGCCTCTGGGCACCGAGACGTAGGGCTGTTACTTCCTCCGCGAAGGGCCTAAACTCGTACATCCTGGTGTATTTACAACTTCTCCATAGCTGAGATCTAGCCTCTCCATACATACCCCCCCTACCTCACTGTCAGAGTTAGAACCACGACAGTTGGCGCCCACCATGGGGCCGGAGTCTTAGCGCCTGGTTGGAGAAGTTGCGATTTTTCCGATCCCTTTGATCATGTTTTCGTGCGGAGATTTGGTGGAGGGCCCCGAGATCCGTCTCGGCGCACTCACGTTCATCGCCGACAACTCCGCTTGGATTCAGGAGGCTCCACTTGACATCGACGCCCTCCCCGTCCGCGGTGCGACGCACTTCTGCGCATGTGTTCGTGTCGTCCTCCTGCGGCAGCCGTCGACCCAGTATCAGTCGGCTCCCGTGTCATCTTCCCGCCCTGTCTCCCACCGGCGCAAGCGCTCCGGCCGGTCGAGACTTCAGAGGTGGGTGAGGCATGCCGTGGCCTGCCAGTCGGCAGCCCCACAAGTCGCGGCAATTGAGCCCGACGAATCCCTCTACGGCCTGTTCGACCTGTCGACTGGCTCCGCGGAAACCGCATCCGAGTGCGATAGCAGCGACCCGGCGGCTGAGGTTCTGGCGGTCGATGGAACACACATTCCTCCCGGTTTCCCTCGCACAGATGGAGGCGCGGGTGGAGGCGACCCGTCGCATCCCCACGATGAGTATCTCCCCGAACCTCTCACGTCATTGCAGCGAGAGGAGCTTCGCCGCCGGAACATGGATGCACTCCACACTCCTATCGTCGGAGAAACCCCCGAGGCCCGGGCCTTGGAGGATGCGCGCTTGGCTAACTTGGCCGAGCGCACTCGACTGGAGAATCTCCAGCGAATACTCGACGAGCAAGCGCGTCAGCGAGCTCCCGAGTCCAGCCGACGTCAGCTCTTCCCGCCTACGCAGGTATATCGAACCCTAGTTCAGAATTTGGCAGCCGCAGCCCGTATAGCAGAATTGATTCAGCCCTCCCAGTCGGAGGCTGGCAGGGGCTTGTTACAAATCAGAGCGTTGCTCCGGGCAGCGGGAAACCAGAATTCCGCTGCTTCTCAGTCGCGGAATAGGATCCACGGTCGATCCGTTGCAACGGATACAGTCCAGTCGGCTCACAGCCCAAGATCACCCCCGAGGCGTGAGGGACGCGGAGACCGGCACGATCAGTACAAAAGAAATGAGCAGTATGATCACCGGTTCGATCAACGTCGAGTGCCAACCCCTCCCCCGAGGAGTGGGTCATATGCGCCTCGACAGCAGGATGACAGACACCCTCATAGTGTTGGGAGGAGAGTTCCAGTCGACCCCAGGGACCCAGGCTTTGATGCAAGATCCATCCTCGTTCAGGATCTGGTTGACAGGAACAGAGCTCACCGAGAAGGCCACGACAGAGATGCGCCTGCCAGCAGCAGAGTACGTGTTTCGGGGCCAGAGTGTTTCAGTCGAGCCATCAGGGCCGCAGTGATTCCTCCCAACTTCCGGTTGGCGACTGGAGTCAGCAAGTTCACCGGCGAGTCTAAGCCTGACACTTGGCTCGAAGACTACCGAGTGGCTGTCCAGATTGGTGGCGGCAATGATGAGGTGGCTATGAAGCATTTGCCTCTCCTGTTAGAGGGCTCAGCCAGAGCGTGGCTGGATCAGTTAGCACCCAGCAGCATCTACACTTGGGAGGATCTCTCTCGAGTGTTTGTCACGACCTTTGAAGGAACATGCAAGCGGCCGGCAAGCCTTACAAAATTGCGGTCTTGCGTGCAGAAACCGAGTGAAACTCTGAGGGATTACATCCAGAGGTGGATCACTTTGCATCACACAGTTGAGAATGTACCAGATCACCAAGCAGTTTGTGCCTTTAAAGAAGGCGTCAAGAACAGAGAGTTGAACCTGAAGTTCGGTCGGACCGGAGAAATGTCTCTGAATCGGATGATGGAAATTGCCACCAAATACGCTAACGGAGAAGATGAAGATCGACTCCGGAGTGGCAAGCAGAAAGCAGTCGCCCAGGAAACCGGAGGCAATTCCAGTCGGAAGCAGAAGCGGAAGGCTGAGCCAGCCGCTCCTGGGGAGGCCCTGGCCGTAACCCAAGGAAAATTCAAGGGAAAACCCAAGGGGCCCTGAAACCCCAAGAAAGTTAAGGATCAATATGGAAATGATGTTTTGGATCTGCCATGTCACATCCACACCAAGAAAGATGAAGAGGGTAATCTTATTTACCCAAAGCATACCACTCGACAGTGCCGGCTCCTGATCCAGCAGTTTCAGGGCAAGCAGTCCAAAGACAAGGAAAAAGAGTCGGACAGAGTTGAGGACAAAGAAGATAGTGACGATGGATACCCCCAAGTCAATTCCACCTTGATGATTTTTGCTGATGTCGAAAGCAAAAGTCGACTGAAAGTCATTAACCGTGAAGTGAATATGGTTGCCCCGGCAACACCCAGCTACCTGAAGTGGTCTCAGACTGCCATCACGTTCGACCAGTCCGATCACCCTGTGCACATTGCCACCCCTGGGAGGCAAGCTCTGGTGGTCGATCCAGTTGTCGAAGGCACTCGACTGACCAAAGTCCTGATGGATGGTGGCAGCGGCCTGAACATACTGTATGCAGAAACGTTGAAAGGGATGGGCATTCCGATGTCCAGGCTCAGTGCCAGCAACATGAGTTTCCATGGAGTCATTCCTGGAAAGAAAGCCGAGCCACTCGGCCAGATTGCTCTCGATGTGGTTTTCGGTGATTCAAAGAATTACCGCAAGGAAAAGTTGACATTTGAGGTTGTGGACTTCCAAAGTGCTTATCATGCTATTCTGGGCCGGCCAGCTTATGCATGCTTCATGGCTCGACCGTGCTATGTGTATCTCAAGTTGAAGATGCCCGGCCCCAGAGGTGTGATCACCGTTACAGGCAATTGGAAGAAAGCAGAGGAGTGTTTACAGAAAGGATCAAAGATCACTGATGCTCAGATGTCAGTAGTCGAGCTGCAAGAGTACCAGAAGACTGCTGATCCGAGTGAATTGCTGCGAGCCAAGAAGCCAGCTTCAGAATCAGCTTTTCAGTCGTCCGGTGAAACTAAGCCAGTTCACATTCACCCGACCGACCCCAATGCTGCTCCGACTCACATCTCAACGACGTTCGACTCCAAATAGGAAGAAGCGCTCATCCAGTTCCTCCGTGAGAACTGGGACATCTTCGCATGGAAGCCTTCTGACATGCCTGGAGTTCCCAGGGGGCTGGCTGAGCACCGTCTACGAGTCGACCCGAAGTTCAAGCCTGTGAAAGAACATCTTCGACGGTCCGTCGTCCAGAAGAGGAAGGCTATTGGCGAGGAGGTGGCTCGGCTCTTAGCAGCGGAGTTCATCCGAGAGATTTACCACTCCGAGTGGCTCGCCAATGTTGTCATGGTCCCCAAGAAGGACAAGTCACTTCGCATGTGCATTGAATTTAAAAATATCAATCGGGCCTGCCCGAAAGATCATTTCCCTCTCCCCCGCATCGACCAGGTAGTCGACTCGACCGCGGGGTGTGAGCGTTTGTCTTTTCTAGATGCTTATTCAGGGTACCATCAGATCCGCCTGTATGGACCCGACGAGATCAAAACGGCTTTCATCACCCCATTCGGGTGCTTCTGTTATGTCACCATGCCCTTCGGCCTCAAGAATGCTGGAGCCACATTCATGAGGATGATTCAGAAGTGTTTGCTCACTCAGATCAGTCGGAACGTAGAAGCATACATGGATGATATTGTGGTTAAGTCACGGAAAGGTTCCGACCTGCTGATTGACCTTGCCGAAACCTTTGCTAACCTCAGGGGATATGATATCAAGCTCAATCCATCAAAGTGCACATTCGGAGTTCCAGGTGGAAAGTTACTCGGTTTTCTCGTTTCCGAACGAGGAATCGACGCCAATCCCGAGAAAGTTGGCACCATATTCCGGATGAAGCGCCCTGTGCGTGTGCACGATGTCCAGAAGCTTACAGGTTGCTTGGCCGCTCTGAGTCGATTCATTTCTCGTCTCGGTGAAAAGGCGTTGCCTCTTTACCGACTGATGAAGAAGTCTGACAAGTTTGAGTGGACTCCAGAAGCTGATGCAGCGTTTGCAGAGCTCAAAGCCCTGCTCTCCACCCAGCCGGTGCTTGCTGCCCCAATCAGTAAAGAGCCTCTGCTGCTTTACATTGCGGCCACAGGACAAGTTGTCAGTACAGTACTTACGGTCGAGCGGGAAGAAGAAGGAAAGGCCTTCAGAGTTCAGCGCCCAGTATATTATGTGTCTAAAGTTTTGACTCCTTCGAAGCAAAGATACCCCCATTACCAGAAGCTTGTATATGGGATTTACATGACCACGAAGAAGGTTGCACACTACTTCTCTGACCATTCCATTACAGTCGTCAGCGGCGCTCCACTGTCAGAGATTTTGCACAACAGAGATGCAACTGGTCGAGTGGCGAAGTGGGCGATTGAACTCCTTCCCCTAGATATCAAGTTTGAAGCAAAGAAGGCTATCAAGTCCCAAGCAATTGCAGATTTCGTCGCCGAGTGGATTGAACAGCAGCTTCCGACTCAAGTTCACTCGGAGCATTGGACCATGTTCTTCGATGGATCTAACATGCTGAATGGTTCCGGTGCTGGGGTAGTATTGGTCTCCCCCCGAGGAGATAAGCTCAGATATGTTCTCTAGATTCACTTCGATTCCTCCAATAATGAAGCAGAATATGAAGCACTCTTGTATGGGTTGTGCATGGCCATTTCACTCGGCGTCCGGCAACTCATGGTCTATGGCGACTCAGATTTGGTGGTTAATCAGGTGATGAAGGAGTGGGACGTCAGAAGCCCAGCTATGACTGGCTACTGCAACGCAGTAAGAAAGCTAGAAAAGAAATTCGAGGGGTTAGAGCTTCATCACATCCCCCGACTGAAAAATCAAGCAGCTGATGATCTGGCAAAGATAGACTCCAAGAGAGAAGCCATTCCCGGCAATGTGTTTTTGGAACACATCCACTCACCGTCAGTCCAGGAGGATCCTTTTACAGAAGAAGCCCCGCAACCGAAAAGTGCCACAGATCCGACTGAAGTCGAAATTCCTGCTGTGGTCGACCTAGTCATGGAGGTCTTGGCAATCACTCCCGACTGGACGATACCATACATCGCGTATATCTTGCGGAAAGAACTTCCAGAGGACGAAGAAGAGGCTCGACAGATCGTCCGTCGATCTAAAGCTTTCACAGTCATAAAAGGACAGTTGTATAGAGAAAGCGCAACTGGAATCGGTCAAAAGTGCATAACGCCAGAAGAAGGTCAGATAATCCTTAATGATATCCACTCGGGGACCTATGGTCACCATGCGTCCTCTCGGACCATCGCGGCCAAAGCATACCGAGCGGGTTTTTACTGGCCTAGGCCAAACGAAATGGCGAAAGAGATAGTCGACAAGTGTGAAGGCTGCCAGTTCTACTCCAACATGTCGCACAAGCCAGCATCGGCTTTGAGGACCATTCCACTCGTCTGGCCCTTCGTTGTTTGGGGACTGGACATGGTTGGTCCACTGAGAACAGGCAGGAGCGGATTCACACATGTGCTTGTGGCAGTCGACAAGTTCACCAAATGGATTGAAGCCAAGCCTATCAAAAATCTTGATGCTAGCACTGCTATCAGTTTCATCAGAGAGTTGATATTCAGATATGGGGTCCCGCATAGCATCATCACCGACAATGGGTCAAACTTCAATTCAGACAAGTTCAGAGCTTTTTGCGCCTCTCAAGGCACACGAGTCGACTACGCGTCGGTCGCGCATCCCCAGTCGAATGGACAAGCTGAAAGAGCAAATGGTCTGATTCTCAAAGGACTGAAGCCTCGACTGATGCGTGATCTCAAGCACGCAGCAGGCGCTTGGGTCGACGAGCTTCCGTCAGTTTTGTGGGGACTGAGGACCACCCCGAACCGGTCGACTGGAAGAACGCCATTCTTTCTGGTTTACGGAGCCGAAGCCATCCTACTGAGTGATCTACTTCACAACGCCCCCAGAGTCGAGCTTTATAACGAAGACGAAGCAGAGCAAGCCCGGCAAGACGCAGTCGACCTCCTAGAGGAGGAGAGGGAAATGGCCATGATCAGATCGACCATCTATCAGCAAGACTTGCGTCGATTCCATGCCAGAAATGTGAAGAGCCGAGCCTTCCAAGAAGGAGATTTGGTCCTCCGAGTGGATCAACAGAAACCACACAAACTTGCTCCTACTTGGGAAGGCCCCTTCATCGTCACTAGAGTCCTCCATAATGGAGCATATCATCTCTACAACGTTGATCGCCGGATTGACGAGCCACGAGCTTGGAATGCGGAACTACTCCGCCCATTTTACACTTGAATTCTCACTCAGATGAGGTGTAATAAGAAAAACTTATGTAGTTTATTTTTATCAAAGACAAGAGTGTCCCAGTTCTTCCTGTAATTGCTGTCACTTTTGTTTGCGTACGAAATCCCCCAGTGGGTGGCTTAGCTGCGAATCCGTTTCGCCTAAGTTTGCAAAAAAAATCCTACCAAGTGGTGAGCCAGACTCCCACTCGGGGGCTTAGCTGCAGCCCAGTGCTCGCCTAAGTATATAAAAAACCTACCAAGTGGAGAGCAAACCTCCCACTCGGGGGCTTAGCTGCAGCCCAGTGCTCGCCTAAGTGTTTGAAAATCCTACCGAGTGGAGAGAAAACCTCCCACTCGGAGGCTTAGCTGCAGTCCAAGTACTCGCCTAAGTATTTGAAAATCCTACCAAGTGGTGAGCCAGACTCCCACTCGGAGGCTTAGCTGCAGCCCAGTGCTCGCCTAAGTGTTTGAAAATCCTACCGAGTGGAGAGCAAACCTCCCACTCGGAGGCTTAGCTGCAGCCCAGTGCTCGCCTAAGTATATAAAAATCCTACCGAGTGGAGAGCAAACCTCCCACTCGGAGGCTTAGCTGCAGCCCAGTGCTCGCCTAAGTGTTTGAAAATCCTACCGAGTGGAGAGCAAACCTCCCACTCGGAGGCTTAGCTGCAGCCCAGTGCTCGCCTAAGTGTTTGAAAATCCTACCGAGTGGAGAGCAAACCTCTCACTCGAAGGCTTAGCTGCAGCCCAGTGCTCGCCTAAGTATATAAAAATCCTACCGAGTGGAGAGCAAACCTCCCACTCAGGGGCTTAGCTGCAGTCCAAGTACTCGCCTAAGTATATAAAAATCCTACCGAGTGGAGAGCAAACCTCCCACTCGGGGGCTTAGCTGCAGTCCAAGTACTCGCCTAAGTATATAAAAATCCTGCCGAGTGGAGAGCAAACCTCCCACTCGGGGGCTTAGCCGCAGTCCAAGTACTCGCCTAAGTATTTGAAAATCCTACCGAGTGGTGAGCCAGACTCCCACTCGGAGGCTTAGCTGCAGCCTAGTGCTCGCCTAAGTGTTCAAAATGACTGTTACCTTTTCACAAGATGCGAATCCACAAGGACGGCAAGATGCGAATCGACTGTTACCTTTTCCTTCGAAGCTGCACCACAAATACGAAGTTATTTCGAGTGAAGGTCAAGTTCCACTCGGCAGATAATTCTCGAAGATATTCAACGATAAATCAAGTTCGGATAAAACCCAAAGGTCCAAGACCTCAGATCAAAGTACTCGAGCCCTCGGCTCGATAGAGTTTAACGGTTACAGAATCCACTCGGCATTCCCAGGCAAATTTAAAGTGAAGCATAAAAGTTTTTCATTCCTCAAGCGGAGGACTGGAAGGGGCGACGAACTCGTCCAAGTCGATCCCGTCTGCAATATGAGTAGCAGCAGCAATGAAAGTCTCCATGAAGTCTTGAAAGCTGTGCTTCCTGGTATTGGCAACTTGGATGGCGGCCGGCTTTTCTTCTCGCGCCTCCTTGCAATGGACGCGGACCATAGACAGAGCGACATCAACACCACATCTAGCAGAAGATTTCTTCCATTCCGCCACTCGACCCGGGACTTCATCCAGTCGAACCATCAGGGACTCGAGGTCGTTCTGAAGTGTCATTCCAGGCCAGAGTGATGTGTCGATCCGCGACATCGCAACCTTCAGCCGAGCAAGATAGTCAACAACGCTGGTAACACGAGACTCCAGTCGGAACACGTTCATGGCAGCCTCGTCCTTCACGAGAGAATTGGCAGGATCCAAGCCTGGCTCCACTCGACTGGTTTCCTCTTCGAAGCTCTGGAAGAATTCTGCAAACACGATTCAAGAATAAGACAGTGGCCTTACGCAGGCTTGGTAACTGCAAGACAACCGGGTCGGAATAATTACCTTCGAGCATGACGAACAGCTTCTTGGCGAGTCCACCGAGATAAGCCTCCAGATCGTTTACCTTCCCCGCCAGCTCACCTGCCTGGTCGTGCAGAACCATCTTGTCTTTCTTCAGTCGGCTGACCTCTCGATTAGCTGTCTCGAGAGCAGTTTTCAGTCTGGAGTTCTCCTGTTCAAGAGTTCCGACCGAAGCCAGTTTCTCTTCTGCAAGCTTCGTTTTGCTCGAGGCCTCCTTCTGTGCTTCGGCAAGATCTTGATCCTTCTTCTTCAGAGCTTCCTCCAGTTCATCTACAGAACGTCGAGTGAACTCAACATCAAGAATGAGCAAGAAAGGGAAGTCACTCGTCAAGATGAGAAACCTCGCCAGCCATACCTTTTGCTTCGTCTCGCGCCTTCTGCAGGTTCCGTTGAGCGAGCTTCAAGTCAAGGTCGAGCTGGATCTGTTTGTTCTCCAACTCAGTGTAGAGAGCCACAAGTTCATAGGATTTCTGCAAAAGTCAGTCGACAAAGGTCCAAGATAAGTTGCTCCCGAGTAACCAAGAGACAATGATGACGTTTCTAAGACTACAGCTGAATCAAAAACATTCAACAGTAGTCTCGGGGACTACACCCAGTGGGTGCACTCAGCGTGCCCCCACTGGTTTTGAAAAAAAATCGACTGCCCACAGTCGACCGGATACAGTTTCATTCGACATGGCCTGGCCAGACCGAGTGAAGGAGTAAAACTACAGCAACGCAATATAAAGACTACAGTCGACTGCCAGCAGTCCGCCGTAGTCTCGGGGACTACACCCAGTGGGTGCACTCAACGTGCCCCCACTCGACCAAAAAACTTAACAGAAACACCCAATGGGTGTACAGATTTAAAAGATCTTCGGAAAAGAGATTCTTCAGACAGCATACCCTAACAGAACAAGCAGTGAATCGACTGACCTGGACGTTACTCTGAAGAGCTGAACTCGCGTCATAAGCCGCTTGGCTGGCTTCTCGAACCACCTTGACCTGCTCCATCATGATGCCTGCCTGGCGTATAGCTTCCTTAGCTGCACCCACTTGGTCCTCAGGGACGTGGTGTGTGGCGAAGAGCGAAGGCGGATTTATGGTCGACGTCGAGGGCCGCGCACTCGCCAGAGGATTGGCGAAAGTCACAGAAGCCCGGGTGGTATCGCCATCGTCTCGAGCTACGGCCTCAGGCGCCGGAGTGGATTGTGGAGTCTCGCCAGCCGACGCTTTCCTGTTCCGCCTCACTCTCAGCTGCGCTTCGTCTTCGTCGTCAGAAAGGCTAATAACATGAGGAGGAGCTACGAGAAAAATTCAATCGACCAGAGTTATAAGAAATCGTCAGTCGATTCAAGGAAGAACATCAGTAATCATACCAGGGTTGGAAGTAACAGCATCTTCCATCTCTTGATCATCGTCCTTGGCGGAGATCTCAGAAGTAGCAGCACTGCAAATTTTGAAAGACCGTCAGTCGGCTCAGTGGATCGACCAAGGATCCGTCCACGGTCGACAAAGGAGAACAAGTTCTATCATTACCCAGAAATGGTGGGGACAGTCATCCTCATCTTGGGCAGAACCTTGGGTGGCTTGGACGGCGCCGCGCGGGGGTGCTTGGGAGCTTTTTCAGTCGGCGCTGGAGAAGAGGTCCGAGGGCGCTTCGACGACTGCCCAACGGGAGCAGTCGCCTTACCACGTTCCCGCGCAGGGTCGTGTGTAAGCTTGGATCGCCTTTCCGAGCGGGGAGGTCCAGCTTCCCCCTCCTCCTCCTCTTCGCTGGAGTCGACGCCGTCGTCTCCCTCTCCTTCGCCGTCAGACTCCCACTCCCCCTATTCATCTCCGCTTTCGCCTCCGCTCGCCTCCCCTTCCTCGGCCTGCCCCTGTGCTCCGTTGGGTGTCGAGTACATCTCTGTAGTTGCCTGGAGAATAGCAGACAAGTCGAAAGTCAGTCGACCGATTCAAAGAGAGCAAATGAAGAAAGCAAGATCTCAGTCGGGAACACAAGGTCAGACCTGGTCCACGTCGTATGTACTGTCAAGCGGGACAACCCTCCTGGCTCCTCGGGGGTTGTCTTTGTTCCCTGTGATGCTCGACAGCCACCCTTCCAGCATCTCATCGGTGACCTCCTCTGGGTGAAGCCGAGTGGTGTCGTCGAGACCCGAGTACAGCCACATAGGGTGGTCACGAGCCTGAAGCGGTTGGATGCGCCTCCGAAGGAAGACCTCCAGCAAGTCCATGCCGGTCACGCCATCTCGGACAAGCTGAACCACTCGACCAACCAGCACCTTGACTTGCGCCTTTTCCTCCGGCAGCACTTTTAGAGAGGCAGGATTTTGAGCTCGGTCCAGAGAGAAAGGGGGAAGATCAGTCGACTGCCCTGGGGTCACCTGGTCTTGGCAATAAAACCAGGTCGACTGCCAACCACGGACCGACTCGGGAAAAGTGATAGACGGAAAAGAACTTTTACCCCTCATCTGGATCGCCAGGCCCCCGCATAGCTGGATCACTTGCGTCCGTTCGTCACTCGACTTGGCTTTCTTTACCGATTGGGAACGGCAAGTGAAGATGTGTTTAAAGAGTCCCCAATGAGGGCGGCAACCCAAGAAACTTTCGCACAAGGAAACGAAAGCCGCAGGATACACGATGGAATTGGGAGTGAAATGATGGAGCTGCGCTCCGAAGAAGTTCAAAAAGCTCCGGAAAAAAGGATGAGGAGGTAGAGAAAATCCGCGACCGATATCGGTGGCGAGGAGGACGCACTCACCACCACGAGGTTGGGGTTCGACTTCTCCCCTCGGGAGACGCGCAGCTTCATGGGGAATGACTCCCCCCTCGACCATGTCGTCAAGATCTTCCTGCCGAATCACCGAGGGCATCCAGTCGCCCTGGATCCAATCCCTGGGCAGAGCAGTCCTCGAGGAAGATCCGCCCCGAGCGGACTTCTTCCCCTTCCCCTGCACCGCCGCCTTCTTCGCGCGCTCCAAAGCCGCCTCAGTAGCGGGGATTGGCACCCCTGTAATTCATACACACATAATCCAGTCGACCGCCTCCGGGCACCGAGACGTAGGGCTGTTACTTCCTCCGCGAAGGGCCTGAACTCGTACATCCTGGTGTATTTACAACTTCTCCATAGCTGAGATCTAGCCTCTCCATACATACCCCCTACCTCACTGTCAGAGTTAGAACCACAACAGCAGGGCCGCGCGCCCCTCCCCCCTAGTCCGAATAGGACAAGGAGAGAGGGGGCCGGCGCCCCCCTTCTCTCTCTCTCTCTCTTTTCCCACCTCGCGAATCCTATTCCAACTAGGATTGGGGGAGAAGTCCTACTCCCGGAGGGAGTAGGACTCCTCCTGGCGCGCCCTATGATGGCCGGCCGGCCTCCCCCTCTTGAGCCTTTATATACGGAGGGAGGGGCACCCCAAAGGAACACAAGTTGATCCACGTGATCATATTCTTAGCCGTGTGCGGTGCCCCCTTCCACCATAGTCCTCGATAAGATTGTAGCGGTGCTTAGGCGAAGCCCTGCTGCAGTAGTACATCAAGATCGTCACCACGCCGTCATGCTGACGGAACTCTTCTCCGACACTTTGCTGGATCGGAGTCCGGGGATCGTCGTCGAGCTGAACGTGTGCTAGAACTCGGAGGTGCTGTAGTTTCGGTGCTTGATCGGTCGGGCCGTGGAGATGTACGACTACATCAACCAAACGCTTCCGTTGTCGATCTACAAGGTACGTAGATCATACTCCCCCCCCCCCCTCGTTGCTATGCATCACCATGATCTTGCGTGAGCGTAGAAACTTTTTGAAATTACTATGAAACCCAACACATAGTGCACGTTCTTCAGCCGCACGATCTTCCCCGAAGTAAACTTCAAATCGACCGTGCCAACACCATGAACAGAAGCACTTGAACCGTTGCCCATCAGCACGGTTGAAGTCCCTACGGTATGATAAGACGAAAATATGGAAATATCACCGCATACATGCACATTAGCACCCGTGTCAATCAACCAGTCAGGAGAATGACATACTGAAAGAATAGTGGGAAATATACCATACCCAACATTCTTCATGTCAGTGTCTCCAATGACAACATTAGCGGTCTTGCCGCCTTTCCCAGGATGACGCTTGTCATAGCGATTAGGGCAACTAGGAGCCCAATGATCAGGATCCCCACACACATGACAAGCACCTTTTTTCTTGCCATTCTTCTTCTTGAAGTTTGTGTGTTTCACAGCCTTGTTCTTCCTATCAAACTTTGCTTTTCCATCAAACTTGCCCTTGTTCTTGAACTTGTGGGGCTGGAAGTTCTGCTTCTGTACCACATTGGCACTAGATCCTCCCTCAATACCTCGAGCACGTGTGTCCTTTGCTCTCGCCTTTTCTTCCACGTCAAGAGTGCCAATGAGATCCGGGACGGAAAACTCCTACCTCTTATGCTTCAGCAAGGTAGCAAAGTTCCTCCATGAAGGGGGAAGCTTAGTGATGATACCTCCGGCAACAAACTTGTCTGGTAGTATACAACTGAAGTGCTCAAGTTCTCTAACAAATGACTGTATCTCATGAGCTTGTTCAAACACGGAGCGCTCTTCAGTCATCCTGTAATCATAGAATTGCTCCATGATGTACAGCTCAGTGCCAGCATCCGAGACCCCAAACTTGGCCTCGAGTGCATCCCACATATCTTTTCCATTATCAATTGACGCATAAGCATCAACTATGTTCTCACCAAGAACACTCAAGAGAGCAGCCTTAAACAGAGTATCCATTTTCTGAAAAGCTTGTGCCTGTTGAGCATCAAGCTCTCCTTCAGGTTTGCCAAGAGTGGCGTCATAGCAACTCATGGTTTGAAACCATAAGACTGCTCTCACGCGCCACCTCTTATAGTGGATACCCTCAAACATAGGAGGTCTCATGGAAGCAGCAAAACCACTTGGGGTAAATTGCCTATCATAAGGTTTTTGGATTGTTGGAAATATGAGCAATTTACCAAATGATTTTATTAACAGAAATACTAGATAAAGCATGACTAATATAGTAGAGATAAAACAAGTCATGCGTTCTGACAGAGAGAAGGTAAATAGCTTCTTCATATATGAACCGTAGCCTATCATATCTAAAGCAGACGGTATAGCAAGTAGCATATATGAAGTAGAACCTATCATGTGTAGGACAAGGACTAACAAGGAACTGTGGCAGAACCTTTAACAAGAAAGACAAGAATACGTACGGGACGGCAGTAGCAGAAGCGCTGGACTTGGGGTCGGTGTCCTCGCCTGCCATGTCGTCGAGGAGGTCGTGGACGTCGGGAAAGAAGTCGTCGTCGGGGAAGTAGTCGTCAGCGACCGGATCGTCCGTGATGAAGCAGCCAGTAGTCGCGCTGAGCGCTCCCCAAAAACCTTATCACCCTTCTCCCGTACAGGACTCAAAAGGTGCGGTTTCGGAGGCCTACTGTCCCGACCTACGGTGCACGCCGCAAGACGGGATGGGGAAGAACGTAGCAGCAACGCAGTGATCGGAACTTTGTGGCGAGAGGAAGAGGAGCTTCTGTTGTGTCTCTCTGGAGAGGAGCGACCTCTCTTATATAGGCACAGGAGAAGGACGCGAAGAGGCTACGGCAGGAGGTGAAGCAACGAAGGGAGACGAAGCGAACAGGCAGCGGCCGAAGAGGCGCGCCGTCCGAATTCAGTGTCCACTACAGAAAACATTTCAACTCCCACGTGACCTTTCATATACCCGTTGTGCATGGCAAAAATTTAGATATTGGCTCGGCTCATTCCCGCAACCCGCGCCGTGTCGTGATGAGGCGTGGCGTGGCGAGGCGGGCAGCGGAGGAGGAGCGCGCGTCGATATCCCTCTTGTTCTCATGCTCGTACAAGTGGGGAAAGAACCTCCCTTATAAGGAGGTCCAACTCCCACTAAACTAGCAATGTGGGACTAAACTTTAGTAGTATCCCTTGCCTTGCACAAATGGGCTAAGTGGGCCTCTAGGATTTATTACGAATTTCTGAAATAGTTATTGGGCTGCCCAAAATAGACTAAATTCCAGCAAAAACTAGTTGGACTATAGTTTTCCATCCAGTATAAGAAGGGAGTGGAAAACATTGTTGCTGATGCACTTTCTAGAGTGGCCCATTTGTTTCCTATACAAGCAATATCCTCCAGCAGACCACTTTGGATCCAATAGGTACTGAATTCCTATACAGTAGATCCTGCTGCTCAGTTGATGCTGCAGAAACTAGCAGTAGACAACAATGCTTGCCCTGGTTTCATGTTGCAAGATTGACTTGTTAAACATGAGGACAAGATTTGGATTGGAGCTAATGCAGGTTTGCAAACCAAGCTCATCCAGGCTTTCCACTCCACTCATGTGGGAGGTCACTCTGGTATACTGCCTACTTATCACAGAGTCAAGCAATTGTTTTGTTGGACTGGGATGAAAACAGATGTGGAGAACTTCGTCAAGCAGTGTAACACTTGTCAGCAAGCTAAACATGAACTATGCAAAACACCAGGACTGTTGCAACCTCTACCTTTGCCAGATAGCCCTTGGCAAGCTATTAGCATGGATTTTATTGAAGGATTGCCCAAATCAGAAGTTTTTAGTGTTATTCTGGTGGTTGTGGATCGTTTTACTAAAGTGGGTCATTTTATTCCACTTAAACACCCATTTACAGCAACATCAGTGGCCAAGGCATTCCTCAATAATATTGTCAAACTACATGGACTGCCTCTTTCCATTGTGTCAGACCGAGACAAGATCTTTACTAGTGCATTTTGGAAGGAGTTGTTTAGAGTGTGGGGCACTGAACTGCAGATGAGTACTGCGTATCACTCCCAAACAGATGGCCAGACGGAGCATGTGAATCAGTGCCTTGAAATGTATTTACGATGTGCAGTACATGATTTTCCAGCTAAATGGGCTGCCTGGCTTCCTCAAGCAGAATTTTGGTATAATTCTTCGTATCACTCTTCCCTGGGCTGCACTCCTTACAAAGCCTTGTATGGACATGAGCCGAATGTGGGGCAACTGGCAGGACACCCCACCTCTCTAAATCCTGATGTGCAGACTTGGCTGTCATCTCATATTCAACATACAACAGCTTTGAAAGACCATCTGGCCAGAGCTCAGTGCAAGTATAAACATTTTGCTGACAAGAAACGATCTATCGTCAGTTTGCGGTGGGAGAGATGGTCTACTTGCGTTTGCAACCCTATGCTCAATCGTCAGTGGTAAATCGACCTTGTCCTAAATTAGCACTCAAGTATTTTGGGCCGTTCAAAGTGCTCGACAAGATTGGCTATGCAACATACCGTTTGGAGTACCACGGGGCAGTTTGATCCATCCAGTTTTTCATGTCTCTCAGCTCAAGGCTCACATTCCAGACCATACTCCAGTGTTCACAACTCTACATGTTCCCCTTGATTTGTCAGTGCCTCGAGTGATACCCGAAGAGATTCTGGATCGCCGGCTAGTTAAAAAAGGGAATGCCTCCCATCTACAAATTTTGGTGAAGTGGACTTCCATTCCTGCATCATCAGCGACTTGGGAGGACTACCAGGTGCTCAAGAATCGTTTTCCAGATGCACCAGCATGGTGGCGCGTTGGTTCTTCAAGGGGAGGTATTGTCAGTCCTCACGCATTGTCGATGGTAGCCTTGCCTCGAGGAAGACGCAAAGGGAGCAAATCGAAGGCGTAAAGAAGCCGTGGGAAGATTCAAAGGAAGCAATGGGCCGTAGGTGGCTATAGGGAAAGTATGTAGTGGGCCAATGGGCTGTGCATACGAGTCATGTAACCTGTAGTTTATAAGCAGGGTCCCAGAGAGGAAAACGCATGGAAAAGATTGTAGCGAATTCTGGCCGTTCATTCTGCTATCTTATCGTCTGCTCTCTTCTACCTCTGTCCCCTGCTCCTCTCCAATTTGAATCCCGCTCGATGTATCTACCTTAGCTCGTCGCCGGCGATACCCCACCAGCCTGGTGGTGACACGTTACAATCACTTATTCATCCGAGGAGGTAAAGCAGGCTCTATTTCAAATATTTTCGAGCAAAGGTCCATGTTCGACAAAAATATTCATAGAATTGTAAAATGTTCGTGTTTTTTCTAATCACTAATTCAAAAATCCTCATGACTTAAACCAATATCAATGAATTGTGAAATTAAAACAGAAAAAACAAAAAACACAGAAATAAAATATCAGTAAAAGACCTGAATAAAAATAAGAAAGAAAACAAAAAAAAGTGAGAACAAGAACAGAATCAATTAAAACAAACAGGAATTATTGGAGAAGGAAAAGAAGGAGAACCATTAGATGTCCGGCCCATTGTACCGCTGCCTTCTGTGGTTAAGCTACTATCCATGGAATCTCCTATCCTTCACTTGTGGTGAAAGAATAAAGAGGATTTTTTAGTAGAACATCACGCTTTATTTCAAACAATAATGTTTAATGTGAGAACCATAATAGAGTGCAAATGCTAGGTCTCACTTATTACCGGATACGGGACACAGTCCGCCTATAGTGTATTCCGTAGTGGGCTGGCTTAACAACGTTTCTCAACTGGCTTTGCGAACCTCCTCACTTTTGTGGAGGATATACACCGCTTCGTGTGAAAACACACTTGGTCTCGCAAATGCGCCCTCTTGTTGCTACTTGCTACTAATGGGCGGACATAAGCCACAGATTTGGTTTTCTCCTTTGTTTTTCCAATCGACCATTTCTGTTTTGTTCATATTCCTAATATTTTCCAAATATATAATTTTTGAACTTAAATTTACGTACTTTTTAAAACATTAAATTTGAAAAATGTTAAAAAACTAAAAAAACTGTTAGCATAATTTTAAAAATGTTGAAACATTCAAAAAATGTTTTTCGTATTCTAAACCTTTTCACGCGTTACAAGAAATGCACATGGCATTTAAAAATATCTATACGACATAAGAAATGTTTGTATAATTCGTAAAAATGCTTATCCCATTCAAAAAAATATATGTTACATTTTTTTACAAATCACATCCTTGAAAAATATGCTAGTGATATTCTAAAAAATTGTTTAGATCATATAAAAAATGTTTACATTGTTTTAGCAAATGTTTTGTATCACTCAAAAAAATGATTCACCATGTATGGGAAAAATCTTTAACACATATTCAAAAACACGTGTTTGAAAATGAACGTTAATCATGTATTTGAACAGTATTAAACATGCATAATTTTTTTTCATATGTATACAAAAAATGTAATATGTGTATGAAAGAAAGTTGACATCATACCATATATTTTTGTCAAAAAATTAATCATGTATTTAGAAAACATGTATAAAAAATGTTTCATATGTATACAAATACTGTACAATGTGTACTAAAAAACTAGACATCAAAAGATATGTTTAAAAAATGTGTATCATGTTTACAAAAAATTTAATGTGTATGACAAAATGTTTTATATATATACAAAAAATGTACAGTGTGTATGAACAAAAATGGATCAAAACATATTAAAAAAATTAATTACATATTTCAAATTCTTACATGTATAAAAATAAATGGTCCTGATGTATACAAGAATGTACGCTGAGTATGAGAGAAAGTTGACAAGTGTAGAAAAAATAGGAAAAAAAACCTGTAACCTGAAGCAAACTGGTAAAGAAACACAGAAAACCAAAGCCCACAAGAAAACCTCGAAAACCAATGCCGAAAACTAGAGTAAAATAAAAATAAATAACTGAGAACTCAAAAGAAACCACTGAAAAAAACACAAAGGAAAAGAAAAGCACAAAAACTGGAAAACCCAATTGAGAATAAAAACATGGCCTGGCAGCTTCCCAAAACCAGTGTGGGAGCTCCCAGGAACCTTTCGAAAATCGCCCGTTTGTGAGATTGTTGTAGGAGTGATAGAACCCTGGCGACCGCTTTGAGTCGGCTCGGGAACCTTCGATGAGTGGTTTTAGTAACTTTGTGTCCTGTGTTAAGAAGGTTCTGTATAATTTGTTTCTATCGGTAGTCTTCTTGGATTTTGTATGTTAGTTTTCTTTTCATTTTTCAAATATGTGTCAATGTTTTCCAAATATGCGCTGAACAATTTACGCTTATAGGTTTAACATTTTTCTGATACACGTTGAACATATTCTAAGGGATTTCTATTTTCATGCCCCTCATTGCTTAGTCCTCCTCAGTTTTAACCATGCTCATTTGCAGTCCACACTTCCCCCTCTACCGCGTGGCCCACCCTTACAAAAGCCCAAACGGAGATTTGTCGTCAGGTCAAAGTCTTCGACTGTTATCTGACGCGGTTTACTAGCGCGTGGGACACCCCTTGTCTGTGGCAGCACGGGCGTAGGTGGGCTTAGTTACTAACGTGTAGGACACCCCTTATGGGCCCATCTGTCAGTGGCAGCATGGTCGTACGTGGACCAAGTTGCTGACGCATTGGATGCCCCCTGCGGGTCCATCTATCAGACACAACGGTTGTACGTGGGCTAAGTTGCTCACGCGTTGGACACCCCCTGCGGGTCCATCTGTCAGCGGCAGCGCGGTTGTACGTGGGCTAAGTTGTTGATGCGTGGGACACCCCCTGCGGGTCCATCTGCCAGCGGCAGCGCGGTTGTACATGGGCTAGTTTATTGACGGGTGGGACACCCCCTGCAGGCCCATATGTCAGCAACATTGCAGTTGTGGGTGGTCCCAGAGCAGAACCAACGATAAAAAAAGGTGGCTTATTTGTAAGCTAGGAAGGGAACTCGAACTCAAGACCACCCACTTATAGAGTAGCGCAAGCGCCAATTGTATGTTAGTTTTCTTTTCATTTTTCAAATATGTGTCAATGTTTTCCAAATATGCGCTGAACAATTTACGCTTATAGGTTTAACATTTTTCTGATACACGTTGAACATATTCTAAGGGATTTCTATTTTCATGCCCCTCATTGCTTAGTCCTCCTCAGTTTTAACCATGCTCATTTGCAGTCCTCACTTCCCCCTCTACCGCGTGGCCCACCCTTACAAAAGCCCAAACGGGGATTTGTCGTCAGGTCAAAGTCTTCGACTGTTATCTGACGCGGTTTACTAGCGCGTGGGACACCCCTTGTCTGTGGCAGCACGGGTGTAGGTGGGCTTAGTTACTAACGTGTAGGACACCCCTTATGGGCCCATCTGTCAGTGGCAGCATGGTCGTACGTGGACCAAGTTGCTGACGCATTGGATGCCCCCTACGGGTCCATCTATCAGACACAACGGTTGTACGTGGGCTAAGTTGCTCACGCGTTGGACACCCCCTGCGGGTCCATCTGTCAGCGGCAGCGCGGTTGTACGTGGGCTAAGTTGTTGATGCGTGGGACACCCCCTGCGGGTCCATCTGCCAGCGGCAGCGCGGTTGTACATGGGCTAGTTTATTGACGGGTGGGACACCCCCTGCAGGCCTATATGTCAGCAACATCGCAGTTGTGGGTGGTCCCATTTGTAAGCTAGGAAGGGAACTCGAACTCAAGACCACCCACTTATAGAGTAGCGCAAGCGCCAATTGACCTAGTGTGTACATGTGTTCTGCAACTGTCGATTGAGTATATGTAGTAGGATATAGCTCGAGGGCCTGAATGCTTTTTTCCCTAGTATTTGAAATTGCTAGTTTATCATTTTTCACCTGGAACTAATTCATAAAAAGGTGGGTACATGCAAAAGGATTTCCATGTCTGAGACTCTGGTAATTTAAAATAATTTTTCATTTTTCAAATCCCAGAAATGACTTTTTTGTGTAGGAAATGCCTCAAATAATTTTGAAAATTAGGCCCTTTTATTTTTCATAAAAAATAGGTCGCATTGGATGCCCTCCATCGAACTTTAATTTCAAAGTATTAGTGCCATATTCCATCCATTTAGTTGGTTTTTAGTGAATTATCATAAGTTGTCCAAATTTGAACTACAAGTGTGATGTAGTTTAATCTTGAAAATTGAAAAAAATAATTTTATGCTCTAATGTTGGTGGTGGATGAACTTGGTACAACCAAAGTTGAGTTTCCAAATCATTTGGTATGAATGGCCCACATTGCAAGTTTGCCCCCATGTTGGAAAAAATCAAAGAAAATGAAAAAAAGCCTCAAAAATTGAAATGCCTTTGCATTCAGCTATTAGTTCAAGGCATATGCAAATGGAAAATGGCCACATACTTGGCATAGTCCATGATAACATTCCCAAATCTGATGCAGCTATGGGTATTACCATTGTGAACAATGTTGCCTAGGGGTGGGTGTTCAGTATAAACCAAAATTTTGGTTTCTAGCAATCGGTTTATGTTGCAATTCAATTAGCAAAACTAAAAACCGAAATTGATAACTCAAAAAAGCTGACCAAAAAATCTGTTAACAGATTAATTCAGTGCGGTTTCGGTTTATACCGAATGGCCCGTGCATTTACCAATTGCTCAAAATGTAGCAACTGCATCTTCTTATATAGCCAAAAAAATGTTGCCTTCTTTCATTAGCCAAGTGAGGTGGGACTAAAATTCTACCGGTCGGCTACTCGCACGCTCACACACGAGAGCTAACGTCCATGCACAAAGGCCCAATGTCCATCGAAGTGATATCTTGTACATGGGCTAGTGGGCTGTCAGCCTTGGCGCGGGCGAGCTCCACCTAGAGCGCGGAGATTGTCTCAAAAAAAAACCTAGAGCACGGAGAAAACTGGAGACAGCCGTTCGTTTAACTAGGAAACATGCCCATGCGTTGCACCGGAAGAAAAAACACTTCACATGCATCTAATTCAATATTTATGGCTCAAGAACCTCTTCACACCAGCCCACGTTCTTTATGTCTACGTGGCAATCCACTCATGCCGCCGCATATTCTCCTTCTCCCCATCCCTGATTGTGGCCGTGTTGTGAATGTCCATGCTTTGCTAAGAGGAAACTCCAGTTGCCTATATATATTGTGTACATCGACAAAGTACTACCTCCCTCTGATTTATTGGTCCCCTTTGTATTTCGTGCCCCACTTTGACTATAGATTTGACTAACAAAATATAAATAATAGGTCATAAAATTTATATTGTTGGATTCATATTTAAAAGATTTCAATGATACTATTTTTGTGGTATGTAACTTATTTTTTGTAATTAAATCAAAGGTCAAACTTTGCACAAAATACAAGCGTGACTAATAAGTTCAGACGGAGGTAGTAGTATTGAATTCCAAAACAAAACAAAAATAAATTTATGTGGAAAAGGAATATAGGCAACTCACTGAAGGATACAAAGCGAACCACACGCATGTACGCGCCAAAACACAAGAACAAACCACAGCTAGAAACCTGCAGAAAGGACCTTCAAAGAAACAAAATAATCACACCCTCATGCATACATATAAACCAGTATGGACGTTCCTGTGTTGATATTGTAGGACTAAAATTCATATTGTACATTAGATTGTGCACAACAGATTACATACCTCAATTATATGTGTATAAATATCCTGATTTGCTGGCCTATTGAACTGGACGGAGGCACCTGGTCGTGGCGAGGCTCTGCCAAAGCTAGCAGTAGCAGGACTCGTCTACCGAGTACATCGCTGAAGGTTGGGCGCACGTACTAATCGAGCCTCGCACTACAATCCATCATGTAGTGTTGACCAATAGCAAGCAAATGTGCAAGAGTCTAGCGTCAACGCTAGGGAGAGGAGGCTTCTCCGTCTTGTTTATAATATCAAACCATGTGTATCACGAATTAATTAGGGTAGGATCCAGGAGGCTTGATTTGCAGAGAATGAACTCACGGCCAGTTAGATCGACGTAAAGGCAGCGATTGCAATTTGGAGAAAAAAGTGTATGTAGCTGAGAGGAGGAAGGCGAGTCACGTGAGATGAACACAGAATCAGACTGCTACTGTTAATTGTACTTGTACAATCCAAAATCCACCGCCGATGAAGCCATCGGTGAGCAGTATAAGCAGCTTGTAGGGATTGCCTTGTGAGGGTCATGCTTGTATGGGCTGACAGCTATAGGGCTATGCCCCACACTCCTCTCGCTGAGGGTCTCCTCCGCCATATCACCAAGCGGACCGCCGCCTCGGGGGCCTGGAGCAGCTTGTAGAATAGGACTGCGCTGTCCGCGGCTTGAAACTCCCTTGCACGCCGTCATAGTCCGTGCACCACAGCACTGCCCCTACGTGGTCTCGTCAACTGAGGCCTTCCGAGCGCCACCACCTAAGGACCCGACGCCAAGCTACGTGGCGCGATGACGCCTCGTCGACCAGCCGAGCTGCTCCGTGTTGTCCGCACATTCAAACGCGACGACAACTGCTGCATCTCCATCATCGAGGTCGTGCATTCCATGCATTACGACCTTAACCATAATGACAACGACTACATCGTCTCTGCTAGGACGGTCTGGCGAAGGAAGACGGAGGTGAGGAGGAGTCGGTTCGTGTTCATGGCGGCGGCGGCGTATATGCATCCATCGTCTCTGCTAGGATGGCCTAGCGAAGGAAGACGGAGGTGAGGAGTCAGTTCGTGTTCATGGCGGCCACGGCGTATATGCATCCATCGTCTCTGCTAGGACGGCCTGGAGAAGGAAGACGGAGGTGAGGAGTCGGTTCGTGTTCATGGCGGCGTCCGTGTATACACATCCAGAAAAACATGATCGTACTCGTATTTTTTTTACCATACTCGTGTTCTTTTAATATTAATATAAGGTCAGCCCAGCGGGTGCTGTAAGCGTCGAGACTCATGTATTTCCTTTTTATATAAGGTCACAACCCAGCCCGTGCGTTTGTCCTGCAGGCCGAGGCCCAAATAACGTCGCAGCGAGTCGATTAAAAAACAGACTGCAGATTAATACCACCTCGCATATCTCCTCTTACAAATTGTAAAAGCATATTATATGAAAAGAAAGCGTATTGTAACGGTAAATCCACGAAGTCAATTCATGCTTTATTATTATTAGGGATTAGGGATTAGGGATAGACATGGGCGCGAGTTCACGTCGTTCTGCTATGTACAATTCACTTGTATTTATTTTTTGGAAAAACCCCATATATTAATTAGAAATAACAAAATTCTTACAATCATTCATTCCAAAGATAGCCACGCAGGATGGAACACTATTACATAAAACACCATCTGACCTACTATCAAAACAAAATTTAACAATCTCATGCACTATCCTATTTGCCTGCCTATCAATCTTCACTATCTTGAAATCCTTAATGAAATTTGAGACACTCATCGCCTCCTTTTTCAGGTCCACAAAAGGAGACCTGTCAAAAGAATCTTTTGCCAGAGAAAAAGCAATAGTCGCGCTGTCAGTCTTCAAAATAACAGGACTTTGGAATGCAATACCAATATATAACCCAGCAAGCGCCGCACGAAATTCTGCTTCATCCACACAAGTGCACGACCCGATAAAATCCCATGAGGAAACCAGGACTTCGCCTATGTGATTCCTGGCAATTATCCCAATGCTGGCAAATCTCATGCTCTCCACAAACCTAGTATCAACGTTTATCTTAATATACCATTGGTCCGGTGGCTCCCAATTACGATGAGCCTTCGCGATTGGTGTGATGTACCCCCCCCCCCCCCCATTATCAATCACCCCCTTATCTTTGATGCTTAAGTCAACTTGCGCACTGTTTTTGACATTTGTGAAGGATTTTCAGTAATTTCCCACAAAAGTGATAGAAGCACGTAAGGATTCTTTCCCCTTCCCGAAGATCATATCATTTCTGAGAGGCCAAGCTCTCCAAAGCATGAATAAAACTTGATCATGTTTTGGCGACCCTAATTGATCAAGCAGAATAAGCACCCAGTCCGGCCCCGTAAATCTGAAAAGCTCCTCGGCAGGAATAATCCATTCTTCTCTCATAGCGAAACGGAACACACACACCTTTGGACAAGACACAAGGGCATGGAAAGTACTTTCATCCTCCATCCCGCATATAATACACATACCTGACACCGTTTGGTGATGAATAACTCTGTTTACCTGGGTGGCCAAACTGTTAGACGCAGCTCACCAGGCAAAAATTCTTATTTTTTGCGGGACCTTGGCTTTCCAAATAACATCCCACACACTTCTTTTCTTGTCAGGAGCATAACTAGACAATCCTGTCACACGCTTGCCATCCTGAAGGTTTAAAGCCAGTCTATACGCACTTTTAACCGAGAACATGCCATTTTTCTCATAGTACCAAGCAATAAGATCTCCCTCACCTATAGTTTGAATATGTAACCTCTCCTCAGCATCATGGTTATAGAACAGGTGCCTAATTAAATTTTCATCCCATCTTCTTGTTCCGTTTATGAATAATTCAGAGACCCATTTCAGTCTAGTGCGGTTCTTTTTGACTAAAACTCTGAGGCCAGAATTTCTAGGTAGCCAATTATCTCTCCAAATATTAATATTTTTTCCATCGACCACTCTCCATATGACCCCCTTTTTTAGCAGATCCAATCCACAATGCCTTGCCAATTCATGGAGGTAGCCTGCGGGAAAGCAGTATCCAATATGTGACCATTAGGATAATATTTCGCCTTCAAAACCTTAGCACATAAAGAATCTGGATTCACTAGCAACCTCCAAGCCTGTTTAGCCAAGAGAGCTTGATTAAACAATCTAAGATCTCGGAAACCCATGCCTCCCTCTCTTTTAGGTTTTGTGAGTTTATCCCAAGCTAGCCAATGAGTTTTCCTTCTGTCATCTTCGTCCCCCCACCAGAAGTTTCTTATAATCTGAGATAACTCATCACATAATGAAGCTGTAAATTTAAAAAAACCCATGGCGTACACTGGGAGCGCTTGCAAAACTGCTTTTATTTGATTTTCTTTTATATCACTGGAGACTTATTTTTCAATCCAGTCTGAAGCTCTTTTTAATGCCTTGTCTTTTGTTGATTGGAACTTACCAACCTTCATTCTACCCTCAGGTACCGGTAAGTCAAGGTACTTATCTTCAAACCCTTCTACAATGATATTAAGAATAACCATAGTGGCCACCCGATCCTCCATACTACATTTTTTGCCGAACTTGATCGGACACTTATCGGGGCTCAAAATCTGACCAGTTCCCACCTCATAACCCGACCGAATATTTTTAATGACCAAGGCTTGATCTATGGACCCCTTCAAAAATAGAAGACTATCATCCGCAAATAATAGATGAGAAATACCTGGCGCATGTCTGTTCAAGTGGAAATCCTTTTAGAACACCTTTGTCACATGCATCCTTTAATAACAAAGATAGGGCCTCAGCCACAAACAAGAACAAGTACAGCGATAATGGATCCCCTTGCCTGAGCCCACAAGAAGGATAAAAACGTTCCAAACATTGACCATTAAACCGGACCAAAAATTTCACTGAAGTAACACATGTCATGATCCAGTTAATCCAAGTTGGCGCAAAACCAAAAGCCCCTAGCATACTCTTTAAAAAATGCCAATCTACGCGATCATACACTTTTGCCAGGTCCAACTTATAAGCACAGAACTCTCCACGCTGATCTTTTAAAGTACTCAACGAATGGATACATTCGAAAGCAATAAGTGTGTTATCTGAAATTAACCTTCCGGGGATAAAGGCACTTTGAGTGGGAGAGATCATACCATCCAGAATAGGTCTCAGTCTATTCACTAGGCACTTCGAAATAATTTTATAAATGACATTGCACAGGCTGATCGGTCTGAATTCCTTGATGGACTGAGGATTTTTCACTTTGGGAATAATAACAATGGTAGTATCATTTACACGTTCGGGCATAATTCCTGATATAAAGAATTGCTGAATCGCCTTAACAATGTCCTGCTTAATTAAATCCTAATTCCCCTGAAAGAATCTTGCAGGAAAACCATCCGGACCTGGCGCTTTTAGTGGACCTATCTGAAAAAGGGCATCACTAATCTCTTCCTCAGAGAACGGTTTACACAATTCCTCATTCATATCATCATTGGCGAGGGGTTTCACGGGAACGTATCTGGTGCACCCATACTTGTGATGCTACCGGTGCACCGGATGCCGTACAACATTTTAAAAAATCTGAAAAAATTCTAGCACATTGACACAGCATCAATGTATGTCGTCACAAAATTTTGTAACAAAATTTAAAATATTTTTTAAGATACAAAAACGTCAAAATTGATATGAGTGTGATAATGGGCCAAATCTAAAGCCCAACTTATGTTATGTACTATTCATTGTTGAATTTGCCGTTTTTGTTTTAGGAGTTGTGTTCTAAATTTTGACTTGAAATTTTGTGACAATCTACATTAGTATTGCGTCAATGTGCTACATTTTTTTCCAGAAATTTTCAATCATTTAAAATATGCAACTTAAGTTTGGTGCACTGGTAGCACCACAAACACCGGTGCACCAGATATTCTCCCGGGGTTTCACCAAGGGAATAATACGAGGGGGATCAACATTAGTATCACAAGAATAAAGATGCTGAAAGAAGGAATTTGTAATACCAATGATTTCATCCACATTCTCAGTAATAGACCCATCACTACTTTTAATAGCGGAAATATTATTTTTCTTCGCCCTCCAAGAAGCCTTTCTCTGAAAGAACTTCGTGTTACGGTCCCCCAAAATCATTTTCTCAATGCAAGACCTTTCGTTCCACATGACTTCTTCCTTTAATAGAAGTTCGTCCATCTCCAGGAGAATTTTCCTTCTCTCCATCACGACTGCCCTATCACTTCTTTTAAACAGAAGATTTAATCTTTTCCGAGCAGCCTCCATCTTTTTTGGGAGATAACCAATATGCGCCTGACTCCAAGAGTGCAGGTCTTTCATTAATTTATTGAGAATAGTCGCCACATCCTTTAAACCCCTAACTTGCTAATTATTGCTCCAAAACGCCCTAACCTATTCATCCAAAGCCATACTTTCCCTCTCCCAAAAAGCTTCATGTCTCAAATGCTTGTTAATAACGACATTAGGCCGACTACCCATCAACTGAATAAACAAAGGATAATGGTCTAACCTGGAGGAAATAACATGTTGGACCTTGCACTTGTATTTCGGCTAACGAACTGACCGAACTTAGTTATGTTATTAGAAGTAAAAACCGAGATTATTTCTATCAGTGACAAAAACCAAAATTCATTTTTTCAGTTTCGACTTCGGTTCTGTGCTCGGTTCGTCGGTTTTTATGCCCACCCCTAATGTTGTCATGTGAATTGTGATTTTTTTTTCTAATAAGGAAGTAATCTTCCATTTTTCAAATCTCAGAAAATGGCATTTTTGTGATGGAAGTGCCTCAAATATTTTTGAAAATTGTGTCATATCATTTTTCATCAAAAGTAGGCCAATTGGATGCCCATTTCCCAAGTTTCAACAATTTTAGAGTATTATTGCTATATTCCATCCATTTAGTTGACTTTTAGTGAATTATCAGAACTTGCCCAAATTTGAACTACAAATGTGATGTAGTTTAGTCTTGATTTTTTTAAAAAAATCATTTTACACTCTAATGTCGGTGGTGCATGAATTTGGACAACCAAAATTGAAATTCCAAACCATTTGGTATGAATGACCCACATTGCAAGTTTCCCCCCATTTTGAAAAAAATCAAAGAAAATGAAAAAAGCCTCAAAAATTGAAATGCCATTGCATTGAGCCATCTTATGTGCACTAGTTTGTGGGAAAAATTATAAAGGCACTTTTGAATTGTTTGTGTGAAAATTTGGCACTGTTTGATCGAAAACACCCAATTATTTTAACAAAATTACAGAAATTGGACATTCAAACAGGCAAACAAGGCAAAAATCGGACATTCAAACAACACAAATTTCATTTAAAGTTTATAATTTTTACAGGCATAAGCCCTAAACATAGCTACTAACAAAAATAACGCTAGAACAAAACCTAATCTACGGATCATCGTCGGCAACGTCAGAGCCGCCGCTACCACCGAAGGAGCCGTCCTCGTCGCCCTCCTCGTGTTTGCCATCGTCGTCGTCCTTGCTCACAAGGTCAATGATGACATCGGCCACCGAGGCGACGGCCGCTTGTTGCAACCCCAGTGTGTCAATCGGGTCATCGAGGTGGCGCTGCGGCCCATTCGTCGATTCACGCAACACCAGGAGGAGCCCCTGCAGGTCTGCAGGGTCACCGGGATTGCTCACCACCGCCCTTGTACTCCGCTAGTAGCGGCGACTTCGACTTCGACAGAAGCAGGGGGCGCCAGAGCTACTCCCAGGCTCGGGCTTGGGCACGAGCAGGGGGCCGCGGCGGACGTGGATTGAGGCGTGGACCACGGCGGTGAAACCTGGTCATCCTCGTCCAGGCCGAGCTGCACGCGGCATGCGGCCATGACATTGGTGAAGGTACACCCTTCCCGGAAGGCGTACCTCTGTTGTTGTGCGACGCCGGGTAGCGGCCGACGTATTCCTAGATGCGGGCAGCGTCGGCCACCGCTAGCTGCTAGGCATGTACTCCCTTCATTTTTATATACAAGGCCACGAACTCAGATTACAGGTACCAAGGTAAAACTTAATGCAAGCTTGCTTTTCTTTTCGTTTACTGGGATAATTAATACGCAACACGCATGCAAGGAAACTGAGTGGAGGAAGCAGCTAGTGTCATTATAACAGCAAGCATGCAAGTACTAAATAGGTTGCAAGTACAAGGAAATATCATTAATTCTTTTCTCGATTACTATTGGTGGCCTTGTATAGATACAGAACGTATATTTCATAGTGGCCTTGTATAAGTAAATGGAGGGAGTACAACGATTTGAACCGCTCCTCTAGCGGCGGGCTCTGCCGAAACACGTATATTGCATGCGACATGGCTGTTGTGTTGATGATGTGGACATGCTCTACCGCGAGCCCCCTACCCCCCCCCCCCCCCCCCCCGGCGACGGTCATGTGCCATCTGGTCGGCAACCGTGTGTCCGGCGGCACCAAGACGCCGCAGCGGGCAAGGAGCCAGGCTTCCTCTACCTGGAGGGTGTGCAACATGCCGGGAATGCACAGCTCGCAGCGTCATCCCCGGTTGCTGCTTCCCGCTCCACCATCATAGCTAGCCATGGGCTGCGCTTGCGGAAGGGGAGGCGACTAGAGTTTTGGTGGAGGCGCACAAGGAAGACGGCTGTGGGTTGGTGAGGGGAAGGTATGTAATTGGATTGGACAGGAGTGGGTGTACGCGGGTGCGCAACGCGTGGCTATAAAAATACATTAATAGGCGTCTGACAGGCGGCATGCCGGCGACGTGACTCTCCGTATGGGAAACCGCATCATGCGTATTCCCTGCGTGTGAAGGTGCTAACGTGACCACGATGCGACTACTCATGCATGCGGGCACGCACACGACCGATTGTAAGAGCGTCATGTGGCACAGTGTGTCCAACACGTCAGTAACAGCCATGTTGGCTTGGGCAAAAATGGGCACAACTAAGCAACGAGGGGACACATAAATAGAAAACTCTTATCCTAATACATGCTGAATATTTGCAAAATGCACATTGAACAATTTTTTATTGCACAATGAATATTCTTAAGCAATTTTCTTTAAAAAAAACTGTCATGAACATTTTTTTAAAACATGCAAAGATTTTTTATGTGTTACAACAGTTTTTTTGGCATGGACATTTTTTATAAGTTATGAACATTTATCTAAATTTGCATGATCAAAATTTTAGATTTAATGCAATTATTGCTAAAATTTCATGAAACTTACTTTTAAGCGTGCAGACATTTTTTAAAAGTCATGAACAACATTTTTAATGGTATCAGCATTATCTACAAATTACGCGAACATGATTTTACATTTTCATGAACATTTAAAAAAAATCATGAATATATGTTTTAAGCATCTGAACCTTTTCAACTGACATAAGTATTTTTTGAAATAATATGACAGATTTTAAAATTTAGGCAAACAATGTTTTACATTTCATGAACATTTTTTAATGCTCGGCGGACATTGTTAAAAATTGATTTAAATAATTTTTGAAACACATATTTTTAGAATATATTCAAAAAAAATCCATGTACTGAGGAGAAAGGGTTCTTAGGGGATATAATTTTCTTTAATAAAATGGACAAAATAGGAAAACAAAAAATAGCATAGAATGTAACTTTTTTTAACACAGTACAGACGCAGACGCTCATAGATACGCACATACACTCACCCTATCATTGAAAGGCCTGAAATAAATTCAGAAAAATGCGAACACCACTGTCAAGCTTAGGACTTGTACTTTGGTAAACGGAGGATACCACTGTCCTCCTAATCATCCAACCACATGTTATTTCGTACTTAGCATGTAACTATGTGGTGTGGGCAACCGAATTCCTATTTAGCGGGCGCACACCCCACCTCCCGCGCTGGGTCGACCCATCTAGCTTTCTTTTCTGTTTTTCTTTAATTCACATAAAAAGCTTACCGATGTCTCCAGATGAGGACGACACCGCCCCGACTCTCGCGCCTCCTGTGCATGCCGGTTTCACCCTGTGGAGCAGGCATAGGCGCACTGCAACACCGCCATGGTGGAGGTGCAGCCTACGTCGGTGCCTTTGTCAGCGTTCCAACAGGCGCAGGAGGAACATCGGTACAACATGTTCCTCCTAGAGCAGCACTAGCTGGCGGAGGGTCAAATCTACGGCGAGCGTGTGAGCGAGGAGGGGTGGCGAACCCCAACTTCATCATGGAGCAGCGTGCCATATACAATCCCATCCGCGCTCAAGACGCCGCTCACCAGGAAGCGGCTGCCACCGAGGCGATCGCGGAGGAGAACAACGCTAGCTGCGCCTCCTAGGCGCTGCCGACGAATCATCAGGTGGCCCGGTAGGATGACAACAGTGCCGGCACCACCATTTCCATCATGGACCTCACGTCCACCGGTAACGGATAGGTCGCAGATTCCTCCAAGGATGAGTAGGCAACGGGAGGCGACAGAGCCTTGTGTCCCATGTGGACCGGTTCGTCTCCGGTGTTCTACTCTTTCTCGCCGGAGACCGCACCTTCACTTCATCGGTCTTATCGCCGGTGCTCAGAGACGGCGATGGAGGATGAAACGGGCTTGGACGCGCCATCGTAGGATAGCTTTAGGGTCGGGTCATTGTTTTTTGTTCTAAATGTTCGAAATGTAGTGAAAATCCGTCATGTTTGTATGAAATCCGTCATGTTTGTATGAAATTCGTCATGTTTATATGAAATTCGGTCATGTTTGCATGAATTTCATTCGATTTATAGAAAAAGAATTTTAAATGTATGCGGCTATGATTGAACGGCCGCCTTCCGCATCTGTGTCCACTAACTGGCCCCGTGTCCATGAACGGATATGGGAGGAAATTTGCGGGACGCCATCGGAGATGCCATTATCCAGTTGTCGAACAGTAATACGTAGAAGTATAGAATCCTCTTCGTGGTGGAACTAATTTCGAATTTACTTTGATCTGCCAAAGCTGGTATATCTATATCAAGGTAAACTTGCAATCCAAACTAGATCATTTAGATAAAAGTAAGCCCGGCCGGACGAGTAGATCATTTCATTGCCCTCGTCCGGCCCTGCATCGATCGATCGGGCTAGCCGTCGCTGTACTCAAGCTTGCAATGCAACCCTGGAGGGAATAAGATCATTACATGGTCCCTGCAAAAAATATGCTCTACTTCCCTTCTACTCTTCCCAAAAATTTAAAATTCCCTCCCTCCACTCTCAGCCTTTTAAATTCTCCATCCACGAAGCGCGCCATGCGCAAGCACACTGCATGCCTCTCCACTCTCAATCGACCATGGCCGAGCCCTTCGTGCACGCTGTCCTCTTCCTCCTGCTAGCCATCACTTCCCTTCCGATCTCCATGGCTTCGCTTCACAAGCTCCGTCTCTCAGCCTCCGAGGTTGCCGCGATCGAGGAGCGCGCGCCGCCTCCGCCGGACCAGCCCACCACCTTCTTCGAGGTGGACCGGCCGCACCGGCCACCGCCGGGAAGCTTCGGCCCATGCTCCACCGTGCTTCTCTCACACTCCTTCGCTTACACCTACACCAAGCCCCCGGTCACGGCCGCCTACTCCCCGCCGCCGTGCCTCGCCGCCGCGGGCGGACACGCCTCGCTGATTTCCCTTGCCGTTCTCGAGTGGCGAGCCGCCTGCCGGGGCGTCCAGTACGACCGCATCTTCGGAGTCTGGCTCGGCGGCGCCGAGCTCCTCCGCGGCTGCACGGCGGAGCCACGGAGAAACGGCATCGAGTGGTCCGTGTCCAAGGATGTCACCAAGTACACGTCCCTCCTCGCCGCCCGCAACCCCTCCACCATCTCCGTCTACCTCGGCAACGTCGTCGACGAGCAGTACACCGGCGTGTACCACGCCAACCTCACGCTCCACCTCTACTTCCGCCACCCGCCGCAGCCTCCGCACCCCGGGCTGGGCCCCGCCGACGTCATCGTCCCCGTCTCGCAGAGCCTCCCGCTGAACGACGGCCTGTGGTTCCAGATCCAGAACGGCGAGGACGTCGGGTCAGCGAGCCTTGCCGTGCCGACCAACGCCTACCGTGCCGTCCTCGAGGTGTACCTCTCGTACCACGCCCACGACGAGTTCTGGTACACCAACACGATCAACAGCCACGGCCCGTTCCGCGAGGTCACCGTCAGCATCGACGGCGATCTCGTCGGCGCCGTCTGGCCGTTCCCTGTCATCTACACCGGCGGCATTAACCCCCTCCTCTGGCGCCCGATCACGGGGATCGGCTCGTTCAGTCTCCCGTCCTACGATATCGAGATCACGCCGTTCTTGGAAAAATTGCTGGACGGCAAGGCGCACAAGTTCGACCTGTCAGTGACCAACGCCCAGGACTCGTGGCTCATCGACGCCAACCTCCACCTCTGGCTGGACCCCAGGGGAGCGCCGACGACGGCGGGCATCACCAGCTACGACGCGCCACCGCTGGACACCACCACGGCGTTCCGGCCCGACGGCCCCGGCACCGAGTTCTACTACACGACGGCGTTCCGGCGCATCTCTGCCACGGGGTGGGTGCAAACGCCGTCCTACGGCAAGATCACGGCGACGTGGACGCAGAGGCTCAGCTACGACAACACGAACGAGGTCCAGGACGACAGCCAGCAGGTGGTGAACCAGACGACCGAAGCGTACTCCGGCGTGCACGTCAGTGACCGCGGCGGCATCGCATACTCGCAAGTGGCGCAACAGAGCTTCCGGCTCGACGTGTTCGTGGGCGTGGTGAACGAGGAGTTCAACGGCTCGTACACGGTGGCGAGGGACGTCCGGCTGGGGTTCGCCGAGGAGAGGGTCGCCGCCGGCCGCGCGGGGTTCTGGTCTCGGTCGCTGAGCAACGCGCAGGAATGCGCGGTGGATGTGGACATGGACGACGAAGGGGACGTGGTCGGGGTGTCGTCGGGCACGAGGCAGATCTACAGGTACGAGGCGACCGACGGGTGCTACTCCCGGAACGTGACCAGCAGCGGTTATGGCATTGTCTCTGACCATTCCGACGAGGTTTGCGTGAAGGGGTCGTTTGTCTCCGGTGCCGGCGCCCTGGCATCGCCGGCTTTGGTGCGACGGACGAACTCGTGAGAAGCTGATCCATTGATCTGTTAGACTATCCTAGCGTGATAGTAAAACAATGGCAAATGTGATGCAGCCTACTTTATACGACCGCTAAACAAGTAACAATAATCAGAAAGAAAAACTTCAAAAGGACAAACAGAAAGAAGTTGGAACAATAATAAACGATTATAAATGAGATGCGTCATCATGATTTCACTCTCTGAGATTGGGACCAATGGAACAATGGTTGTACCCAATGGCATCCGTTGGGTTTGGGAGGGGTGGAGTCACACCATACCCTTATGTGTCTTCCTTAAACATACCCATCACTCATATTCATACCAGCATTTGGTATAGTTTTTTCATGTACCCGTAACCCAGCATCATAAATGGGTGCCCGCGGGTAAAAATGCACACAATTGCAAAGCATCAATTTGAGCAGCCCATAGCCATAAAAAACAACATATAATCATAATATGTAAACAACTAGACCATGATGGCGCGCGTTGCCGCGCCCGTCCATGTTTAATGACATGATCTAATTGTGTATGAATATGAATTCAATGAGATCAAATATGATTTGTACCATTATATAGGGATCAAACATGATTATTAAAAGAAGTTGCATGTGTTACATTTATTGTTGAAAATTGATGGAATTTATATTGCTTATTGTTCAATTTTTTGATCACAAAATTGAAGTACAACTTGCATGGTATATGTCATGTTCAAACATGAGTACTACTAACTTACTGTCATGTAGCCTTGAAAGGGCACGTCGCCAGGATTTCTTGTGCCTCCCGTCGGCGCCGCGTCGGCCCGCCTCGTCTCCTGTGTCCTTAAGGACATGGATGCGTGGTGGATTCCGACCACCCTTATCGGCCGGAGGGCTTCGTGTTTGGATGTTTTCTATAGTTTATTTTGGGTTTGTGTCCTATCCAGAGAGACGAGACAACGATGTATCTCTGAAGATGGAATAAAGTTCTTTCTGCCTAGTCCCCATCCTGGCGGTGCTTCTAGTGTTGTCGGGGGAGATGGGGGGCGTGTGGAGATTTGTCTCTGACAGATCTCACAGGATTCAGTCCGTGTTTGTCTTCAGTGGATCCACGTGGATCTGGTCTTCGTTCGCGTGTATTCGTTTGTCTACATGTTGGAGATCCTTCCGGTCTACATTCTCTTCATCAGCAGCGATTGATGTTCTGATATGCTGGTCCTACATGACCTTACAAGATGAGTTCCCGACTGTCAACAACACGCTTTTCGCTCGCTCCAATGCTTGTAGTCGTTGCTAGGTGGTCTACTGACCTGGATGTAATTTTCCCTTCTAGTCCTTTGTACTATCTTCACATACGAATGTATATAGACGCATTTACTGATTTACTGATTTTGCTCCGTATGTAGCTTGTATTGGAATCTCTAAAAAGACTTATATTTAAGAACAGAGGGAGTAGATAAAAAAAATTCTTCCCAGAAAAATAATATCATTTTCATGTTCGAGAGAGCAAGTATACAATATTCAAAATGCCCAAGCAACTAAGGAGTTTTTTTAGAGGCCTTTGTCGTCGCCTTTGTCGTAAAGGACAGTGCGGCAATGACAACCACGAAACCTGGCATGCGAGTTAAGTACCGGCCCATGAGCTAATCAACAACCTATGTGATCAAATCGGCCCAGTTCACCCGACGGCTCCCAGATCGTTCTTCGGAGCAGCAGCCCAGGAACGATGGGCTGGACGAAACGCACGGAGTGACACGGTTAGAAAGCCACATCAATGATCGACGGGACAACTTGATGATCTGGGACGTACTGTACAACAGTACAAACGAACGGCTGCAGGCAACAAAGCGCTGTGGGGGCTCGTAGGTCACCCCATTATATTGTTTCTTAATAACATATCATAACAGCAACGCATACTTATAAACAACATCCCTATAAACTGTTGGAATTTTGCTAGTAGGTGTTTGGTCCAAAGCCCAACTAAAATTCTAAAATTCTAAAATTTCTTGGCCCATTCATGCACATATGTGAGTAGAGTGAGTGAGACTAAAGTTTAGTCCCACCCCGGAAGTTGAGAGAGAGTTGCACCTCTTTATAAGGTGAGCTCTTCTACCACTTGTATGAGTATGAGAAGAGGAGACCTACGAGTCGAGGACAGAGCTATGGGAGAGGGGCGATCAGGTTTTTGGGGAGCGCACTTGCGCGACGACTTCGCGAACAACCTCGGCAACCTCATCCTCGACGACATGGGCGACAACGTCAACGCCGGCGGTGCTACACCCGCTGCACCGTATGTTATTCTATCCTTCTTGTTCGAGATCGTGGTAGAATTCATGTTTCTAGTATGTGCCTAGATGTGATCTGTTCATCTACTATACTAGTTCGCATGATTAGTTTAATCTCTACTATTGCTGTCATGATCTATTTCCTATTTATTCGGATTAAATCTTGTAGTAATTTGCTCGTTTTTCCAACAATTCAAAAACCTGATTATAGGCAATTTACTCCGAGTGGTTTTGCTGCGCATCTGAAGCCGCCTGCCTTTAAGGGGACGCAATATAAGAGGTGGCGCACGAGAGCAGTCTACTAGTTTCAGACCATGGGTTGCTATGACACCACCAAGGGCAAGCCCGAGGGCGATCTTAATCCAGCACAGCTGGAAGCTTTCGAGAAGATCGATACCCTCTTTAAAGGCGCTATTCTAAGTGTTCTTGATGACTCCATTATCGATTCATATGTCTTTTTACAACGGCAAGGACATGTGGGCTGCGTTTGAGGCCAAGTTTGGTGCCTCGGACGCCGGCAGCGAGTTGTACGTCATGGAGCAATTCTATGACTACAAGATGACTGATGAGCGCCATGTTGTATAGTAGGCTCATGAGATACAGTCGCTCGCAAAAGAACTTGAGTACTTCAAGTGTGTGTTGCCGGAGGCATCATTGCCAAGCTTCCACCTTCGTGGAACAATTTTGCTACTTCCCTGAAACACAAGAGACATGAGTTTTTCGTTGCGGATCTCATTGTACTCTTGATGTTGAAGAGAAGGCGAGAGCAAAGGACACACGTGCTCGAGTTGCTGAGGGAGGTTCTAGTGCCCACATGATACAGAAGAAGAACTTCCAACCCAACAAGTTCAAAAATAATAAGAACAAAATTAAGGGCAAAGGCAAGTTTGACACAAAGAACAAACCATCACATTCTACCAACTTCTAGAAGAATTCTCATAAGAAGGGGAAGGGACTTTGCCATGTCTGCGGTGATCCTAATCACTGGGCTCCGAAGTGTCCTAACCGCTTTGAGGAGCGCGAACATGAGAAGAGCGGCAAGTCTGCTAATGTTGTCATCGGTGATACTGATATGAAGGAATCAGGGTACAGTATTTTTCCTACTATCCTTTCAGTATTCCAAACCCTTGATTGGTTAATTGATACCGGTGCCAATGTACATGTTTGTGCTGACACCTCCATGTTTTCTTCTTACCAGGCCACTGGGACTTCTCCCGTGCTGATGGGGAACGGGTCACATGCCATCGTTCGAGGTGTTGGTACGATCGATCTGAAGTTTACTTCGGGGAAGACCGTGCGTCTGAAGAAGGTTCATCATATGCCGTCCATCAATAAAAATCTCGTTAGCGGTTCCCGTTTATGTCGAGATGATTTTAAGTTGGTTTTCGAATTCAATAAAGTTGTAATTTCTAAGTATGGACAATTTGTTGGAAAAGGCTATGAGAGCGGAGGCTTGTTCCGCCTGTCTTTGTCAGATATTTGCACTAAAGTTATTAATAATGTTTGCCACAACAATGAGTCTGATATTTGGCATTCACGACTTTGTCACATTAACTTTGGTTGCATGACGCGGCTATCCAATATGAATTTAATTCCGAAAATCTCTACTGTCAAAGGCTCTAAATGCCAAGTATGTGTGCAAGCTAAGCAACCTCGCAAGTCCCATAAGACTGCAGAGGCAAGAGACTTGGCGCCACTAGAGCTTATACATTCTGATCTTTGTGAGATGAATGGCGTGTTGACAAAAGGTGGAAATAGATACTTCATGACGTTGATTGATGACTCCACTAGATATTGTTATGTGTATCTTCTGAAATAAAAAGATGAGGCTTTGATTTTCTTCAAAAACTATAAAGCTGAGGCAGAGAACCAACTTGATCGAAAAATTAAATGGTTTAGGTCCGATCATGGTGGAGAGTATTTTTCCAATGAATTTGATCTATTTTGTGCGGAACATGGTATAATCCATGAGAGGACACCTACCTACTCACCCTAGTCAAATGGGGTAGCCGAAAGAAAGAACCGAACTCTAACTGATATGGTTAACACCATGTTAGACACTTCGGGTCTATCCAAGGAATGGTGGGGGGAGGCGCTAATGACTGCGTGTCATGTCCTAAACCGAGTTCCCACAAAGCATAAAACCATGACTCCATTCGAGGAACGGGAAAGGAAAAGGTTGTAACTCTCTTACCTACGTACTTGGGGTTGTTTGGCGAAAGTCAATATACCAATTCCCAAGAAGCGCAAGCTTGGACCAAAAACCGTGGATTGTGTTCTTCTGGGCTATGCTTTTCATAGCATCGGCTATAGATTTTTGATAATAAAATTTGAGGTATCCGACATGCATGTTGGTACGATTATGGAGTCGAATGATGCAACTTTCTTTGAGGACATATTTCCTATGAAGGATATGTCGAGTTCATCAAATCAGGAGATACCTACTCCATCTAGTGAGGAATTCACTGTAATTCCTGAACCCACCATTGCGATGGAACACGTTGAGAATCCTGTTGAGGGTGACAATGGAACTCCTGTGAGGAGTAAGAGACAGAGGACTGCAAAGTCCTTTGGTGATGATTTCATTGTGTACCTCGTGGATGACACACCCAGGACTATTTCAGAAGCCTATGCATCTCCTGATGCTAACTACTGGAAGGAAGCTGTACGCAGCGAGATGGATTCCATCTTAGCTAACGATACCTGGGAGATCACTGACCGTCCTTATGGGTGCAAACCTGTAGGATGTAAGTGGGTGTTCAAGAAGAAGCTTAGACCTGATGGTACGATTGAAAAGTACAAGGCACAGCTTGTGGCCAAGGGTTATACCTAGAAAGAAGGTGAAGACTTCTTTGATACTTACTCACCCGTGGCTAGACTGACCACAATTCGGGTGCTATTATCACTGGCTGCCTCACATGGTCTTCTCGTTCATCAAATGGACGTTAAGACAGCTTTCCTCAATGGAGAGTTGAAGGAGGAAATTTACATGGATCAGCCAGATGGTTTTGTAGTACCTGGTCAGGAAGAAAAGGTGTGCAAGTTATTAAAGTCTATATGGCCTTAAACAAGCTCCTAAAGAGTGGCATGAGAAGTTCGAAAGAACATTAACTGCTGCCGGCTTTGTAGTAAATGATGGTGACAAGTGCGTGTACTATCACTATGGTGGGGGCGAAGGAGTTATTCTTTGTCTGTATGTCGACGACATATTGATCTTTGGAACCAAACTTGATTTAATCAAGGAGGTTATGGATTTCTTATCTCGCTGTTTTGAGATGAAGGATCTAGGAGTAGCTGATGTTATACTAAACATCAAGCTGTTGAGAGATGAGAATGGTGGGATCACACTGCTTCAGTCTCACTATGTGGAAAAGGTCTTGAGTCGTTTTGGGTAGAGTGACTGCACACCTTCTCCAACTTCATATGATGATAGTGTGTTGCTTCGAAAGAATCGAAGGATTGCTAGAGATCAACTGAGGTATTCTCAGATTATTGGCTCGCTTATGTATTTGGCGAGTGCCACGAGGCCTGACATCTCGTTTGCTGTTAGCAAACTGAGTCAGTTTGTGTCAAAACTGGATCATTGGCATGCGCTTGATAGAGTTATGCGCTATTTTTAAAGGCACCGCGAGCTATGGGATTCACTACACCGGGTATCCAAGGGTACTGGAGGGTTATAGTGACTCAAACTGGATATCTGATGCTGATGAGATTAAGGCCACAAGTGGTTATGTTTTTACACTTGGTGGTGGCGCTATTTCCTAGAAGTCTTGCAAGCAGACCATCTTAACGATGTAAACTATGAAAGCAGAACTCACAGCATTAGACACTGCCATTGTTGAAGCAGAGTGGCTTCGTGAACTCTTGATGGACTTACCTATGGTTGAAAAACCAATACCCCCTATCCCGATGAACTGTGATAATCAAACTGTGATCGTCAAGATAAACAGTTCAAAGAACAATATGAAGTCCTCAAGACATGTGAAGAGGAGACTGAAATCTGTCAGAAAATTGAGGAACTCCGGAGTTATTACGTTGGATTATATCCAAACGTCGAAAAATTTGGCAGATCCCTTCACAAAGGTTCTATCACATTACGTGATAGATAATGCATCGATGGAGATGGGTCTAAGACCCACCGCATGAGTTGTCCATAGTGGTAACACACTCTATGTGATCGGAGATCCCGTGAAGTAGAAGTGGGAGACAAGCTGTTGGTCAGTTGGGAGGAGAGTATCCCTATATTACCTATCCCACTCCATGAAGATGCAATACTCTCCTGATCTGCATGGCAGGTTGATACTTATCTTAATGTGTTCCAAGTGGCTTATTCGGGTAAGCAGAGATGTTGTCCTGCAGAACATCTTATGAGGAACACACCTATATGAATTTGACTGTTAACGTCGCAGTCTGTGAGAATTGGGTGTTCTCTAATAAATTCATGAAAAGGCCCTGGAGTATGACGTATACGCTCCACCCGCGGGGAAGCCTTGCGGCAGCCCAGTATCGGTCAAGAATTTGTGTGAAACTAGTCTCACAAAAAACTTGTAGTTCAAGGCATAGTCCACTATTCAAGTTGTGATCTAGTATAGCATAAATCTCTAAGCGGAAGTTCAACTTCACAGTCTCCACTAAGCACCAGTATATAAACAATGTTTTGGAATTAAATTATGTGATGTGTCAATGAGACTTTGTGGGGGATTGTTGAAATTTTGCTAGTAGGCCTTTGGCCCAAAGCACAACTAAAATTTTGAAATTCTCTTTGCCCATTCACGCACACATGTGAGTGGAGTGAGTGAGACTAAAGTTTAGTCCCACCCCGGAAGTTGAGAGAGAGTTGCACCTCTTTATAAGGTGAGCTCTTCTACCACTTGTATGAGCATGAGAAGAGGAGACCTACACGCGCGCTCCTCCTCCTCGCTCGCCTCGCCACGCCTCGTCACGACGCGCCACGGGTTGCGGGATTGAGCCGAGCCGAGGACAGAGCTATGCACGTTGTCTATATTTTTGCTGCTCGGGAAAAATTAATGAGTCATTAATTAATAATTAATTGACGTGTTAATTACTGAACCGTTTCCGATTCTTTTGGACCGTGATGACTCGGACGTGGGGTTTGCTCCCACGACCTACCCGGCCCGCACTATATAGTCAGGCAGCCGTCGCCGCTTCGTATGGTTTCTCACCACCGTTCCAGATCATTGCGCCGCCAAGCAAGTCTTCTCTATCCCTCCTTTCGGCGTACACCTGGAGAAGGGACAGCAGACCTCCGGAACCCCGCCTCTCGTGATCCTGTACGGAAGAGGGGCGATCAGGTTTTTGGGGAGCGCACTCGCGCGACTGCTGGCAGCGATGACCTCGCGAACGACGACTTCTTCCCCGACCTCGGCAACCTCATCCTCGACGACATGGGCGACAACGTCAACGCCGGCGGTGCTGCACCGTATGTTATTCTATCCTTCTTGTTCGAGATCGTGGTAGAATTCATGTTTCTAGTATCTGCCTTAGATGTGATCTGTTCATCTACTATGCTAGTTCGCATGATTAGTTTAATCTCTGCTATTGCTTTCATGATCTATTTACTATTTATTCGGATTAAATCTCGTAGGAATTTGCTCATTTTTCCAACATAACATGAACACTTTCTCATAAACAATGACACAAACTTGAGACTAAGTGTAGAGGTAGTTTGTCCATATTTGTCAAAAAATTATATGGGTCCATGGGTATGCGGGTATGGGTTATAGGATCACATATCCATAGTCGTTCTACCGATGGGTACCCATCCCCCCCCCCCCCTAGTGACAGTACCATACCTCAAAGGTTTGCATCTACAGAGTTACGAATTGCCTACGGTGAGTGTTCCTTCTGCCCCAATGGTCTACCAAAACGGAAATGCCTTCCATAACATGATGAAATCGTTTTTCCACCCCCCCAACTCATTACGATCAAACTATAAGTTTGACATATGTTTATGTCGTAAAGGCAGATTTTATTTCCCAGTCATAGGTGATGTTTCAATAGATAGCGAAGCTCGTGTGGTGCCTTCATAAATCTTAAGACCTGTCGGTACAGTCTTTCAGAGGTGCTCATAGAAATAGAGTATGCCTATGTGCGTTCATATAGACGAGTGCATCTGTACTTATTTCAAATAAAAAGATTGAGACCAATGGGACAAGCACTGCAAATAAGTTGATCACATTCAAGAACACAAGCGTTAACCATCGAAACCAACCACCGTGAAGTACACTCTCGAAACATGCATCTTTTACTTTTCGATTTTTTAAATCGTGTCAGACTTTTTTTTATACATTGGACAGTTTTTGTATACATGTTGAACATTTCACACATACACACTAAACATTTCCAAATACACGTTGAACATTTATCCGAATAATGTTGAAAAATTGTCGAATGCACATTAATTTTTTAAAATACATAGCAAACATTTTATATATACGATGAACATTTTTTGAAAATGTGATGACATTTTTTAAAATGTGCAAACATTTTTAAGCATTAACAAATCCTTATAAATATGCGATAAAAAATTTATGAATACGCGGTGGACATCTTTTGAATACACGGTGAACATGTTTTGAATATGCGATGACCATTTCGTTAAACGCGGTGAACAATGTTCGGATATGCGATGAACATTTTTTTCTCAATACTGGACAAACATTTTTTACAAAGATCATCTTTTAAAATAAGTGCTTATGTATGTCTAATATAGATTTTATCCGTTGCCTGAAAATAGAGAAAAAAATAAAAAGAGAAAACCGAAGAGAAGAAAAAGCGATATGTTAATGTTCTGTACGTCTTTGGGCCTGGCCCGTGTGTTGTTCCTCTGGCAAGGGCAAACATGTTGCTCCTATGGAGTGCCTTCAGCGGGGGTTGCGTACAAACATCAAGTTCACAAATTTGAAACAGAAATCATGAATTTCAAGGAATAAGTTCACAAATTTGAAAAAAGTTCGCCACTTTTAGAATTACAACCATGGATTTGAAAAAAGATAGCAGATTAAAAAATTCACAAAGAAAAGTTGCACAAAAAAGATAATGAAATTGAAAAAGACTCATAGAGTTTAGAAAAGTTCACAATTTTTTTTAAAAATAACATAATGAAATCTCAGGAATTTAAAAAGCAGAAAATAAAAAATAAAAAGGTAAATAGTAAAAGAAAATACCACAGTAAAAACGGAACAAAACCCTTTTAGAAAAACAAAACAAAAAGACCGGTTCAGAGCCACTTGTTAACGAGCGCTCCTTCGGGAGCCTCGCAACGATCAGCGCCACTTGGCACGCTCTCAGTCATTTGCCACGTGTCGCGCTCTGGGTGCTCCCACCGAATTTTGTTTTTTTATTTTTATTTTTCCGCATGCGTTTTCGGCTATTTAAACGGGGTTTTTTCAGGTTTTTTCGATGTTCTGGTTTTCCATCGGTCTTCCTTAGCTTTTCGACAAAAAAAGAAAAAAAATCACGAAAAACATGTTTTTTTCTTTCGCGAGAGTCACGGTTTTGCTTCCGCGAGAGGCACGGTTTTGCTTTTGCCAGAGTCACTGCCATGCCTCTCAGAAACGAAAAAAACACGTTTTCTATTTTTTTTTTCCTTTCACGAGAGTTCACGGTTTTGCTTCCGTGAGAGGCACGGTTGTGCTTTGGCGAGAGTCACGGCCGTGCCTCTCGGAAACGAAAAAAATGCGTTTTCTGTTTTTTTCCTTTCGCAAGAGTCACGGCCGTGCCTCTCGGAAACGAAAAAAATGCGTTTTCTGTTTTTCCTCCTTTCACGAGAGTTACGGTTTTGTTTCTGCGAGAGACACGATTGTGCTTTCGCGAGAGTCATGGCCGTGCCTCTCGGAAACGAAAAAAACACGTTTTCTGTTTTTTTCCTTTCGCAAGAGTCACGGTTTTGCTTCCGTGAGAGGCACGGGTGTGCTTTCGCGAGAGTCACCCGTGCCTCTTAGGAAACCTTTTTTTCCTTTCGCGAGAGTCACGGTTTTACTTTCGCGAGAGACATGATTGTGATTTTGTGAAAGACACGGGCGTGCCTTTTTTGGAAAGGAAAAAAACCCGTACTCCTGGTTCGGTTTTCTTTGGCCAGTTTTTTTTCTTGAAAAAAGTGCGTCAAAACCATAAGATCTAGTTTTGAAGATTTCGACGCGAGGAATCGAACGGTGAAAACAATTTAAGATTTGGATGCACGGTTTAACAGATAAAACGTTTTGAGTAAATAGATCTAGAAAATTTCCAGATTGCGACAAATGATGCACTGCATATATGCTATTTATCGCAACCTAAGAAGTTGAAGTGATCTGTGCAACGAATACTCTTAACTAGTCATTTCGTGGTTCAGAAGCTTTCCAAAACCGGCCTGGAGGCTTCTGGAGATAGCCGGTAATGGGCGCTCAAGGCGCCAAATATGCGTTAGGTTGCTCACTGCGACATAAAATGTCGAACAATCGCAAGAGGACAGTGTGTTGGGCGGTCCATGTGGCAATCATTGTCCATCGATTTTTTTCTTGTTTCTCCTGTTTTTTTTATTCTTTCCTTTTGAGTTTCTTCTTGTTGTTTTCTCCCGGGTTTCCTTTTTCTTTTAATGTTCTATATTTTCATATTTCTCATTTTAAATATACTTTCTTGGTAAACACATGAACATTCTTAATTAATAGATGAATAGTTTTTGAAATTATCTTGTATATTTTATAAAGACGTGTTACTTTCAAAAATCACATAAATTTATTAAATATACAAACAATTTAAGATTATACAATCATTTTTTAATTTCCTAAATACTTTTTGGAAAATGTATGATAATTTGTCTGAAATATATGAACATATTTAATTGTATAAATATATTTAACTAATGCATGGATACGTTTTAAAATTGTATGCATATTTTAGAAAACACTTGATAATTTTTCATTACACAATTTTTTAAATGGCACTATTATATTATCAAAAAATTATGAATACTTTTTGGAAATGTATGATAAACTAATTGATTTTTTGTCACAAAGGATCACACACGCTTTTGTATTGACAAAAAAGACCACCTCCAAACTGTATTGACAAAAGAGACCATGTACACCGTGGCGGCAAGTCCGGCAGCCGACACGTGGCAACTACCGCCACAACCTCAGGCGGCAGCTCAGCTGCAACAGGTTTTCAGCCCATGCAGCTATTGGCGACGGAACGGGAAGAGGTGGCGGGTCCCGTCGCCTATCCCTATGGCGGCAGCTCCTTTTTGTTGTTATAGTACAGTGTGGCTAATTCCTACTCCCTCCGTTCCGAATTATTTGTCTTAGAGGTATCTATCACTAAAATGAGTCTAGATACATTCGTATCTAGACAAATTCAAAATAAGTAATTCGAAATGGAGAGAGTACTTTCCTATCCAAGTTTGACATGTTTTATTATTTACCTACTACTAGTACTGCTAGTCCTGATCAAGCCACATGCTACAGCAGAAACAAATATAGTAAATACTAGTATGTGTGTGGAAAAACTTTGCAACGAAGGAACCAACATGCTCCGAATTTGCCTCAGACTTGGGGAGCGAGAATGAAAGAGCAAGGCAGTACTGGATCAGGTGCAAGCAGCGGCGCACAAACTTGGAAGTGGCCGAGTTGCTTTTTTTTAAAACGGAGGCAAAAGATTTGCCTCATATATTAAATAAGGAAGAGAGAGAATTTGTTACAACACGCACCCAAGTTACGGCATGACAATTGTTCTCGCAATAAAAATGACCCTAGTTTCTTTACCCCCGCTTTGATCCAAAGGTTTGCCTCGTCTTCAATGATGCTGAGCAAGATTTGCGGAGGCACGCTCTTTTGCCTGAACACTCTTGCGTTGTGCTCATTCCAGATGACTCATGACACTAGCATGGTAATCGATGCCTTTGCTTTTCTGTCGATGGTGCCCGTGGTGCATGTGCTCGCCCACCAGGCATAAATAGAGTCAAACAGGTGCCGTGTGGACGTGTCCATGTCGTGGATGTGAAATTTCTGAATAGCCATGTCCCAAAGCCTGAGAGTGAAGCGACATCTGAAGAAAAGATGAGGGCCACATTCCTGCACCCGTTGGCACAAGGGGCAGGGGCCACAATTAGGCCATCCTCACTTCTCCAATCTGTCAGTAGTCCAGATCCTATCCTGAAGCGCGAGCCAAGCAAAGAACTTGATTTTTGGTGGGGCCCAGGCCTTCCAGACCATTTGGTCCATAGGGGAGAGGACCATGCCCAAAAATTGTGCCCTGTAAGCGGAGGCCGCGGAGTAGTGCCCAGATTCAGTATGCTTCCATAGGATGTCATCCTCAGTCAGCTCATCCAGGTGCACCTCGTGCAGTAGCATCCAAAGGGTGAAGAATTGGGCAACATGCTCGATGGAGACAGATGCGGGCGGTCTGATTTTGAGGATCCACGCATTGTCCTTGAGGGCCTCCCGTACCTTCCAGTGCTTCCGGGAGGAAGTCACGCAAATGAGCGGAGCAATGTCTTTGGGCTTGCGACCAAGGAGTCAAGGGGAGTCCCAAAAAGGAGTCTTCGCACCGTTCCCAACCGTTATGGTAGTACAGGCATAGAAAAAGTTGAGGTCCTCCTCATCGCACGGGTTCCCACTCCCGACCCACAACCTTGTGGAGTTGCTTTTGACTGCTTCGCGTGGGGCCGTCGCATCGTGCTGCTGCACGGGCTGTCGCGCTGTAGGAGCTGCCCGCCACCTCTTCCTATCTCGTTGCGAGTCGCTGCGTCGGACGGTAATCTGTTGGAGCCGAGCTGCCGCCTGAGGCTGTGGCGGCAGGTCGTGCCGCCTCCACATGTGGCGGCAGATGCCACGTGTTGGCTGCCAGACCTGCCGCCACGGCGTATGTGGTCTTTTTTGTCAATATGGTCTGCGAGTGGTCCTTTCTGCCAATATGATAGCGTATGTAGTCCTTTTGAACAAAAAATCAAACTAATTTTGATCACATTTTTTTCCAATTGAAAGCTTATGGAATTGACGTCCGCCGGGGAGGATTTCTCGGGGAATGCTATCACACGTCCAATCCATCACACAAATCTCAATGCATCATGTTGCAATCGCGGTGATACATTTGTTCGCTCCAATGCACCCCTCTGAGCAAACGACTGAGCGAAGGACGCACAAAATGTCCGCTCCCACTGACAATGTGAGCGAACGACACAACCCTCATCTTATCCGTTGAGCTCCCCCTCAAAATCACATTCGGATGGCGAATTCTATATTTGGAGCATGGCAATCGAACAGTTCCCTCTGATATAGCATGTCAATTGCTAATAGTTCCCTCTCATGTTGCATTAGAATCCCCTTCTGGCAACATTGCAATCTCTGGCGAACCAACCTCTGGTTGAGATGGTTAGGTGGACAGTGGTATCTCCAACCTATCAGGATTCAAATCCTGGTGCTCGCATTTATCCTGGATTTATTTCAGGAATTCCGGCGATACGCTTTCAGTGGGAGGAGACGTTCCCGTCGACTACGAGGCGCCTACGATGACTTCGTAAAATCTCAACATGATATGCCGGCTCAATCTCTCGGAGGTGCTCATAGGGGTAGGGTGTGCGTGTATGTGTTCATAGGGGTGAGTGTATGCGCGTTTATATGAGCGCTTGCGTCTGTACTGTATTCAAAAAACATTGCAATCTCTGAATAGGTAGGCAAATTTCTTTCCTATAGCATGGCAAGTCTCTGTTGTAGCATTGCAAGGTTACCTACTGTAACATGGCAAACATGTGTGGCAGTTCTCTCTACTTGCAGCACGGCAAATCCTATATACCTAAAAAATTCATTCCCATTAGCTAATTTATCTTAACATGCAGCATGTACACATCAGCAAAGCCGCCACCTCATTAGCAACTGCAATTTGGTGAAACACTTCATCATATGCCCCACTACTCACTCTCCCTCTCCTGAATCTAAAATAGCAGCACATCTCTTTGCTTCTCATTGCTGCCATAAATCCTTCTACAGGCTCGACTACATGTCCACGGTGCTTCATATTCCACTAACCACCCCCTCCATTTTCATTAGTGAATGTCCATGAAAGCAAGAAAATGAACAACTTTTTCTACCAGCCTATTTATTTTGGTCTTAGCAAATTAGCCGGTGGAGGAGCCGCATGAGAAGGGGGCAGAAGCGGACATGCCAGCATGTTCGTGCGCCATCTCCAAACTGCATATGTCATCCTCTTCTCCTCCTCTTTGTGGGCCATGCCAAACTCCTCTCATGGTCCAACAATCTATCAACCATCGTGGGCAACGGGCAAGGGCTTGGATGTGGTGCTGATCTGCAAGTGGTTACCGCCATGATGCTATCTTCTTCTCTTTTGTATAGCCAACTCCACCATTCTGGAGTCTCGAGCAAGAGTTGCCAATGCCCATGTTCACATTCTTGTAGTGTCTACAAATTAACTGATACTTGTGAGAGAAGTTATGGGCTTGCCGTATCTTTCTTTTGATCATTTGTACGAGGATTTTTACAACATCTGTGATGGTTGTGTGTTTCGGAAAAAATCCCAAATCTTCCTCATGTGTATTTGTTCAGATATTTTTATTATCTATGGAAAGTGTTGACAAAGCCTTTGACGAAACAGTCTGCATGCGAAAAGTAAATTCATGTAATTTTTATGCTTCCCTAGTGTCTACTATTTTTTCCAATTGTGTAGTTGTTCATAATCATATTTTTCAGTTTCGGAATTGAAAAGGTTTCAACCGGTATGTTTCTAATCTCTTATTTATTTGTCTGCTCTCAATCTTCATGTAGTTCGTTGGTTCTCCTTACAACTGAATTTATATCACTAAATGTTTATGTTTCTCATATCTTTTATTGTATTATTGATGCAACATGTGTTTTTCCTTCCACTTTTTTCTGATGTAGTGAAGAAATATCAAAATTTCCTTTTTGATGTAGAAGAGAAATTGGCTATTCACGCATGTGGAGGCTAAATTGATATTAACCAACTATTCACATCTTGTTCTCATGTCTAATTATATGAGTTATGGTTGCACCATTTTGTACTGAAATCAAGGTGATTCATGAGTTAGGGAGACGTATCAGGTTTCAAGATATTCTCATTTTCTGAGCATTGCATAGTTGCCTATTTGGATATTTTTTTTAAAAACTCTTTATTATATATGGCATGTACACCGGTTGCCTCACATTTTCATTTTAGTTAGAATGACTTATGTTGCAGCAGGGGAGCTTTCTTCATGCTATAGAACTATTGAGGAGGCAAGTATATCACCTTTTTGCCACAAATATGAGCTTTCACTTGCATTGTTTTATACCAATGTTCGCCAATTCAGGTTTTCCTTGCCTATTGTTTTGCCTATGTTTTAATTTGTCACTACTTTACTTCCAAACTTTTTATCCTCCTACTTAGTCACTATATATTGTATGCTATAAATTCCTGCAGCAACGCCGGGGGTATTTTCTACTCCCTCCATTCCTAAATACTTGTCTTTCTAGTCATTTCAACAAGTGACTACATACGGAGCAAAATGAGTGAATCTACACTCTAAAATATGTCTACATACATCCGTATGTAGTAGTCATTTGAAATGTCTAGAAAGACAAATATTTAGGAACGGAGGTAGTAGTAACTAAAACACATGGCAAGTTTCTCTATTTTGGTACTTTAATTTATTGTGCAGCATAGCAATTCTTTTTGTTATAGGATGACAAATTTCTCTGTTTTGGCATGCCAATTTTTGAACGTTCCTTCCGAGCGTTGTTTTAGCAAATGCTTAGGAAAATTGCTCGCATGAGCCTTGCTAAGAGGACTTTGCTCGTGCATGATCCATTGTAGGGAACGTTAACTCGTTATTGACGTCCTTTTTTCAAATGCATCATTTCTATTTTAAAAGAGAAAATAAAGTCGTCAAAAATAAAAATAAAATAGAAGAGCTGAAAAGTCGCAGAAAATCGATGTAGGAAGTATTCAGTAACACTAACAAGGGTAGTGAAGTAACACACGATATACAAGACACAGACGGGAAGGTATGTGTGTTTGCTCGGCATTTCGTCGCACATTAGAGCAACTCTAGCAGACCCTGCATCCGATCGACCCGCAAAACGCGTTTGCAGTTCGTGGAAAACGGTCTTTGCGGGCTGGCTCGGACGGTTGCAGATGCAGATCCTAAACGGACTCGTATAAAAGGATATTCGCGGAATATATATTTTTATGGGTCGGCTTTTGCGGGGTCTGTTCGGGCACCGTCGCGTCGACCCTCAAACAAAAAACGCCCAATTCTCAAATTTGACATAGATTCTCACAAATAAGTTCAAATTCAAATAATATAACATAGTTTACGCGCAAATAAAAGTCTCAGTTTAGTAGGACAAACACAAAAGAGGGTCTTACAAAAGTGACGACCACGTCCGGCATCACCTTGGTCGATCTTCACTCCACGTCATCGAGTCCATATTGAAGTTCATCGCCACCACGGAATCCACCTCCGACGCTTGTTCGAACTCCCGCACCGAAATCATCAACATTGCCACTATATGGAGCAGAGAAAACATCTCAGGAACTGTAACACGCACCGCCGACGCAACCATTCTCCTCTTCAAGATTTCTCTCCTTGCCATATCATGCCATGTTTTGGTGAGGTCGTCCATGTCATTGCGGTTCATTGACATGATCTTGTTCTCTTCGGCGAGCAACTTGGACATGGCTTTGTTTTCAGCGGCACGTGCTCTTCTCTCCTCAATGACCGCTTTGCGCAGCCCCTCTTCCTTGAGCAATTGCCACTTTTCTTGCTTCTCCTTTGCCTTCTTCTCGGCCAACTCTTTCTTGATCTCCAACGACTTCAATAACATCAACTCATTTGATTGCACCATGGCATCAATCTTCTCCCTCAAGCTCGATGCTTCTTTCTCTCTCTTCATTTTCTCCTTAGTCTTCTTATCGCCATCGGGCTTGTTCAAATTTCTTGGGCCATCATCATCCTCATCTTCATCCATATTTGTAAGTAAGCCTCTCTTCGGTGGGGATTCTTTGCCGATCAACTTCTACTTCTCGCACTTTTGGAGCAAGTCCCAACAATGCTCTAGTTTCAAGAATTTGCCTTCCGAAGCTTCCATGTCTTTGTATTTATGTTGGGAAATTTTGTCCTACACAATAGGAACAAAGTGAAACGATGCAATCATTTCATATGATGCGATATGATGATGCACAACTTAAACAAAGGCAAAATAAACTCACATAGTCGGATTCCACGGTTCCACTTGGAGGTGCATTCCGTACTTGCTCCAAGCAAGCTTCCCAACGGCTGCACATAGGCTTGATCACCTCCCAACGCCCTTGAAGTGACCGAAATGTGTGTGGAGTCCTATTGGGGTACTTTGCCATCGTGCGAAAGTATTGATCTTCGATCCTTTGCCAATAACTCTTGGCGGTTTGAGAAGTACCTGTGTATGCATCAAGAGACACCGCACTCCATGCACTGATCATAACTTGATCTTCCAAGATCGTGTAGTTCTTCGATCTCTGGCTTTTCCCAGTTTTTGTTTGCGATTGCTCATACACTTCTGCTTCGATCTCCTCTAATTCTTCCTCACAACCATGATCGTCCACGCCGCCCTCTGTTTCATTCTAGTCTAATGCGGCGAACGAGGCTTGATCAATGTCAACGGCGTTGGTGTCCAACAAGTTCACGAACTCGGCAGTTGCATTGTTCGAACCACCGCTATAGTGAACGACAAACAAGTCACGAGCTATCGCCGGGGAAAATCAAAGAAAATTGCCATGACCTAAGACGCGTACCTTCTGGCCATTTCGTCAAACACCTTGCTACCTCCTGAGCACTGCGTTGGTTTTCCCCGAAGAGGAAGGGATGATGCAGCAAAGTAGCGTAAGTATTTCCCTCAGTTTTTGAGAACCAAGGTATCAATCCAGTAGGAGGCTACGTGCGAGTCCCTCATACCTTCACAAAATAAATAAATCCTCGCAACCAACGCAAATAGGGGTTGTCAATCCCTATAAGGCCACTTACGAGAGTGAGATCTGATAGATATGATAAGATAATATTTTTGGTATTTTTATGATAAAGATGCAAAATAAAATAAAGGCAAAGTAAATAGCAAAGGAAATAACTAAGTAGTAGTAGATTAATATGATAGAGATAGACCCGGGGGCCATAGGTTTCACTAGTGGCTTCTCTCAAGAGCATAAGTATTCTACGGTGGGTGAACAAATTACTGTTGAGCAATTGACAGAATTGAGCATAGTTATGAGAATATCTAGGTATGATCATGTATATAGGCATCACATCCGAGACAAGTAGACCGACTCCTGCCTGCATCTACTACTATTACTCCACTCATCGACCGCTATCCAGCATGCATCTAGAGTATTAAGTTAAAAACAGAGTAACACCTTAAGCAAGATGACATGATGTAGAGGGATAGACTCATGCAATATGAACAAAAACCCCATCTTGTTATCCTCGATGGCAACAATACAATACATGCCTTGCTGCCCTTGCTGTCATCGGGAAAGGACACCGCAAGAATGAACCCAAAGCTAAGCACTTCTCCCATTGCAAGAAAGATCAATCTAGTAGGCCAAACCAAACTGATAATTCGAAGAGACTCGCAAAGATAACCAATCATACATAAAAGAATTCAGAGAAGATACAAATATTATACATAGATAGACTTGATCATAAACCCACAATTCATCGATCTCAACAAACACACCGCAAAAAGAAGATTACATCGAATGGTTCTCCACAAGAGAGGGGGAGAACATTGTATTGAGATCCAAAAAGAGAGAAGAAGCCAGCAAGCTACTAACTATGGACCCGTAGGTCTGAGGTAAACTACTCACACTTCATCGGAGAGGCTATGGTGTTGATGTAGAAGCCCTCCGTGATCGATGCCCCCTCCGGCGGAGCTCCAGAACAGGCCCCAAGATGGGATCTCGTGGATACAGAAAGTTGCGGCGGTGGAATTAGGTTTTTGGCTCCGTCTCTGATCGTTTGGGGGTACGTGGGTATATATAGGAGGAAGGAGTATGTCGGTGGAGCAACAGGGGGCCCACGAGGGTGGAGGGCGTGCCTAGGGTAGGCAGGCGCGCCCCCTACCTCGTGGCCTCCTCTTTTCTTTCTTGACGTAGGGTCCAAGTCTCCCGGGTCTTGTTCGTTGAGAAAATCACGTTCCCGAAGGTTTCATTCCGTTTGGACTTCGTTTGATATTCCTTTTCTTTGAAACCCTAAAACAGGCAAAAACAACAATTCTGGGCTGGGCCTCCGGTTAATACGCTAGTCCCAAAAATAATATAAAAGTGGATAATAAAGCCCAATAATGTCCAAAACAATAGATAATATAGCATGGAGCAATAAAAAATTATAGATACATTGGAGATGTCTCACACCTCGCTTGCGGGGGGAGCAACACCGTTGAGCGGCATCGCCGGGGCACCTCTTTCCGGGGCGCAGTGAGCGGATGAAGGAGGTGGCTTCTTTGTAGCCGGAATCCTCTTCCTCCTGCCGTCGGCCGAGATCGCGTAGCAGCGTTGGCGCCCGGAGCGCGGGCTTTCGCGGCGGGGGTTGTCGGATTCCGGCCTTGCACGATGATACGTCTCCAACGTATCTATAATTTTTGATTGCTCCATGCTATATTATCTACTATTTTGGACTATATTGGGCTTTATTTTCCACTTTTATATTATTTTTGGGACTAACATATTAACCGGAGGCCCAGCCCAGAATTGTTTTTTTTTGCCTATTTTAGCGTTTCGGAGAAACAGAATATCAAACCGAGTCCAAACGGAATGAAACCTTCGGGAACGTGATTTTCTCATCAGATAAGACCCAGGAGACTTATACCCTCCATCAAGAAAGCCACGAGGCGGTCACGAGGGTGGAAGCCCCCCTAGGGCACGTCCCCTACCTCGTGGGCCCCTCGAAGCTCCACCAACGTACTCCTTCCTCCTATATATACCTACGTACCCCCAAACGATCAGAGACGGAGCCAAAAACCTAATTCCACCGCCGCAACTTTCTGTATCCACGAGATCCCATCTTGGGGCCTGTTCCGGAGCTCTGCCGGAGAGGGCCGTCATCACGGAGGGCTTCTACATCATCATAGCCTCTCCGATGAAGTGTGAGTAGTTTACCTCAGACCTTCGGGTCCATAGTTAGTAGCTAGATGGCTTCTTCTCTCTTTTTGGATCTCAATACAATGTTCTCCCCCTCTCTCGTGGACATCTATTCGATGTAATCTTGTTTTTGCGGTGTGTTTGTTGAGACCGATGAATTGTGGGTTTATGATCAAGTCTATCTATGAATAATATTTGAATCTTCTCTGAATTCTTTTATGTATGATTGGTTATCTTTGCAAGTCTCTTTGAATTATCAGTTTGGTTTGGCCTACTAGATTGGTTTTTCTTGCAATGGGAGAAGTGCTTAGCTTTGGGTTCAATCTTGCGGTGTCCTTTCCCAGTGACAAAAGGAGCAGCAAGGCACGTATTGTATTGTTTCCATCGAGGATAACAAGATGGGGTTTTTATCATATTGCATGAAACTATCCCTCTACATCATGTCATCTTGCTTAAGGCGTTACTCTGTTTTTAACTTAATACTCTAGATGCATGCTGGATAGCGGTCGATGAGTGGAGTAATAGTAGTAGATGCAGGCAGGAGTCGGTCTACTTGTCTCGGACGTGATGCCTATATACATGATCATACCTAGATATTCTCATAACTATGCTCAATTCTGTCAATTGCTCAACAGTAATTTGTTCACCCACCGTAGAATACTTATGCTCTTGAGAGAATCCACTAGTGAAACCTATGGCCCCCGGGTCTATTCTCGTCATATCAATCTCCAATCACTTTATTATTGCTTTGCTTTTTTTACTTTTACTTTTACTTTTCACTTTGCATCTCTATACCAAAAATACCAAAAATATTATCTATCATCTCTATCAGATCTCACTCTCGTAAGTGACCATGAAGGGATTGACAACCCCTAATCGCGTTGGTTGCGTTGAGCTATTGTTTTTGTGTAGGTACGAGGGACTCGCGCATAGCCTCCTACTGGATTGATATCTTGGTTCTTAAAAACTGAGGGAAATACTTACGCTACTTTGCTGCATCATCCTCTCCTCTTTGGGGAAATCCAACGCAGTGCTCAAGAGATAGCAAGAAGAATTTCTAGCGCCGTTGCTGGGGAGTCTACGCAAAAGTCAACATACCAAGTACCCATCACAATCCCTATCTCTCGCATTACATTATTTGCCATTTGCCTCTCGTTTTCCTCTCCCCCACTTCACCCTTGCCGTTTTATTTGCCCCCTCTCTCTCTATCCTCCCTCTCTTTCTCTATTTGCCTCTTTTGTTTGTTTGCTTGTGTTACCATGTGCCTTCCATTTTCTTGCATCTTTGCTTGCTAATAATCTATTGATATGGGTCCACTTAAAGTGTTCTACTTGGATCATCTTCGATCCTTATGTGCTCGTGCTGTAACCCCAACTAGCCTAGTTGATGGGAAATCTTTAGATGAGTATGCTCATTTTGTGTGTCATTGTTTGTCTGAAAAAGGGAAGCTCTTATGGTATCATATAAATAGTTTGCTATGCTACGCTTGGAATCTTTGTGAAATGTGTGATTTTACTTGTTGCTCTAAGAACCCTAAAAAACACCTTCCCTACCTATGTGAGTTCAATGATAATGAAATCTTATCTTCTTATGCAAAGGGTGTTTATAGTTACTATGATATCAAACAAATTGAAGAATTTGTCGTTTTTAAGGGTGCTCATGAAGTTGCTTCTTTGATTGAAAAGTATGATTTTACTCTCAATAAATCTGAAAATTCCGTCATACTTAAATATTGCAATGAAAACTTTGCCCATAATGTCTATGTCCAAGAATTTATTGAAAGAATGACCGTTGCTTTGGAACAAAATAATGATATGCATGAATCTATAGATAATGATGATTCCGATGATTTGATTGAAATATCCCTTGATGAACATGATGCTTGCTATTCTTGTGGCCATGATGCCAATATTTATGAAGATGAATTTGCTATAGTTCCTTATGTTAAACATGAGATCGTTGGTATTGCACCCATACATAATAGTTCTTTGATGAAAATCATGATTGCAATGATGTTATTATGAATTCTTTTAATGTCAATTGTGTTAATGATATGCAAAACCCTAAGCTTGGGGATGCTAGTTTTGCTGTGACTACTATTTGTTGCAATGATCATGATCGTGGTGATTCTTCTTATGATCTTGAAAATTTATTTAAGCCCCATGATGAATATGAGATTGATAATAGTGCTTGAAATATTATTGAAAGTGGGTTTGGAAGAGTGTCAACTTTAGATCCCACATATTTGGAGAATGTTCAGTCTTATGAAGTTTTTGATAAAGGTGGGTTTGGAGAGGTCATGATTTTAGTTAATGTTAATCCCACTATTTTGGAAGAGTGTCAACTTTGCATACATGTGGATCTTGTTAAGAATATGTTTTGTGATAGCTATATTGTTGAATTTGCTTATGATCCTACATGTAATTATTATGAGAGGGTAAAATATAGTTGTAGAAATTTTCATGTTACTAGATTACCTCTCGTTATGTTGAGGTTGCTACTGTTTCTTTCTGCTTTCTTGCATATGTTAGTTTTTGCTTTCCTTGATAATTTGTTTGCCTATAAGATGCCTATGCATAGGAAGTATTTTATACTTAGATGTGTTCGTCACGTGTTTTATGAGGCTCTCTTTGTGCTTCAATTCTTGTCTTTCATGTGAGCATCATTGATATATTATGCTAGCTAGGGGCGTTAAACGATAGCGCTTGTTGGGAGGCAACCCAATTTTATTTTTATTCCTTGCCTTTTTCTCCTGTTTATTAATAAATAATTTATCTATCCTCTGTTTTGGTTGTGGTTTTTGTGTTTAATTAGTGTTTGTGCCAAGTAGAACCGTTGGGAAGACTTGGGGAAAGTCTTGTTGAACTTGCTGTAAAAAACAGAAACTTTAGCGCTCACGAGAACTGCTGTAATTTTTATTTGGAGAGTACTATTTAGTTAATTCTTTTTGCAGATGATTAATAGATAAATTTCTCACGTCCAGCAATTTATTTTAGAATTTTTGGGGTTCCAGATCTTGCGCTAGCTACAGATTACTACAGATTGTTCTGTTTTTGACAGATTCTGTTTTTCGTGTGTTGTTTGCTTATTTTGATGAATCTATGGCTAGTAAAATAGTTCATAAACCATAGAGAACTTGGAATACAGTAGGTATAACACCCATATAAATAAAGAATGAGTTCATTACTGTACCTTGAAGTGATCTTTTATTTTCCTTCGCTAACGGAGCTCACGAGATTTTCTACTTTAAGTTTTGTGTTTTGAAGTTTTCAAGTTTTGGGTAAAGATTTGATGGATTATGGAACAAGGAGTGACAAGATCCTAAGCTTGGGGATGCCCATGGCACCCCCAAGATAATCCAAGGACACCAAAAAGTCAAAGCTTGGGGATGCCCCGGAAGGCATCCCCTCTTTCGTCTACTTCCATCGGTAATTTTACTTGGAGCTATATTTTTATTCACCACATGATATGTGTTTTTCTTGGAGCGTCTTGTGTTATTTGTGTCTTTGTTTGTTAGTGTACCACAATCATCCTTGCTGTACACACCTTTTGATAGAGCCATACATAATTTGGAATTTGATAGAATGCTCTGTGTGCTCCACTTATATCTTTTGAGCTTTATAGTTTTGCTCTATGTGCTTCACTTATATCTTTTGAGCTTTATAGTTTTGCTCTAGTGCTTCACTTATATATTTTTGAGCACGGTGGTGGATTTGTTTTATAGAAACTATTAATCTCTCATGCTTCACTTAGATTATTTTGAGAGTCTTTAATAGCATGGAAATTTGCTTAATAATAATATGCTTGGTATTCAAGATTTGTAGAACTTTCTTTTTAGTGCCTTGAATACTAAGAAAAGATTGATGCTTGATAATTGTTTTGAGATATGAAGATGGTGATATTAGAGTCATGCTAGTTGAGTAGTTTTGAAATTGATAAATACTTGTGTTAAAGTTTGTGATTCCCGTAGTATGCACGTATGGTGAACCGTTATGTGATGAAGTCGGAGCATGATTTATTTATTGATTGTCTTCCTTATGAGTGGCGGTCGGGGACGAGCGATGGTCTTTTCCTACCAATCTATCCCCATAGGAGCATGCACGTAATACTTCGCTTTGATAACTTATAGATTTTTGCAATAAGTATATGAGTTCTTTATGACTAAAGTTGAGTCCATGGATTATACGCACTTTCCTTCCTTCCACCATTGCTAGCCTCTCTAATACCGCGCACCTTTCGCCGTTATCATACACCCACCATATACCTTCCTCAAAACAGCCACCATACCTACCTATCATGGCATTTCCATAGCCATTCCGAGATATATTGCCATGCAACTTTCCACCGTTCCATTTATTATGACACGCTCCATCATTGTCATATTGCTAGCATGATCATGTAGTTGACATCATATTTGTGGCAAAGCCACCGTTCATAATTCTTTCATACATGTCACTCTTGATTCATTGCATATCCCGGTACACCGCCGGGGGCATTCATATAGAGTCATATTTTGTTCTAAGTATTGAGTTGTAATTGTTGAGTTGTAAGAAAAATAAAAAGTGTGATGATCATCAATTTTAGAGCATTGTCCCAAGTGAGGAAAGGGTGATGGAGACTATGATTCCCCCACAAGTCGGGATGAGACTCCGGACGAAAAAAAGAGAGGCCATAAAAAAGGCCCAAACAAAAAATGAGAGAAAAAGAGAGAAAGGACAATGTTACTATCATTTTACCACACTTGTGCTTCAAAGTAGCACCGTGATCTTCATGATAGAGAGTCTCTCATTTTGTCACTTTCATATACTAGTGAGAATTTTTCATTATAGAACTTGGCTTGTATATTCCAATGATGGGCTTCCTCAAAATGCCCTAGGTCTTCATGAGCAAGCGAGTTGGATGCACACCCACTTAGTTTCTTTTGTTGAGCTTTCATATACTTATAGCTCTAGTGCATCCGTTGCATGGCAATCCCTACTCACTCACATTGATATCTATTGATGGGCATCTCCATAGCTCGTTGATACGCCTAGTTGATGTGAGACTATCTTCCCCTCTTTTTGTCTTCTCCACAACCACCATTCTATTCCACATATAGTGCTATATCCATGGCTCATGCTCATGTATTGCGTGAAGATCGAAAAAGTTTTGAAAATGTCAAAAGTATGAAACAATTGCTTGGCTTGTCATCGGGGTTGTGCATGATTTAAATACTTTGTGTGGTGAAGATAGAGCATAGCCAGACTATATTATTTTGTAGGGATAGCTTTCTTTGGCCATGTTATTTTGAGAAGACATAATTGCTTTGTTAGTATGCTTGAAGTATTATTATTTTTATGTCAACATGAACTTTTGTCTTGAATCTTTTGGATCTGAATATTCATACCACAATTAAGATTTACATTGAAACTATTCCAAGTAGCACTCCGCATCAAAAATTCTCTTTTTATCATTTACCTACTCGAGGACGAGCAGGAATTAAGGTTGGGGATGCCTGATACGTCTCCAACGTATCTATAATTTTTGATTGCTCCATGCTATATTATCTACTGTTTTGGACTATATTGGCTTTATTTTCCACTTTTATATTATTTTTGGGACTAACTTATTAACCAGAGGCCCAGCCCAGAATTGATGTTTTTGCCTATTTTAGTGTTTCGGAGAAACATAATATCAAACGGAGTCCAAACGGAATGAAACCTTCAGGAACGTGATTTTCTCATCAGATAAGACCAAGGAGACTTGGACCCTCCGTCAAGAAATCCACGAGGCGGTCACGAGGGTGGAGGGCGCCCCCCCTAGGGCGCGCCCCCTGCCTCGTGGGCCCCTTGAAGCTCCACCGACGTACTCCTTCCTCCTATATATACCTACGTACCCCCAAACGATCAGAGACGGAGCCAAAAACCTAATTCCACCGCCGCAACTTTCTGTATCCATGAGATCCCATCTTGGGGCCTGTTCCGGAGCTCCGGCAGAGAGGGCCATCATCACGGAGGGCTTCTACATCATCATAGCCTCTCCGATGAAGTGTGAGTAGTTTACCTCAGACCTTCGGGTCCATAGTTAGTAGCTAGATGGCTTCTTCTCTCTTTTTAGATCTCAATACAATGTTCTCCCCCTCTCTCGTGGAGATCTATTCGATGTAATCTTCTTTTTGCGGTGTGTTTGTTGAGACTGATGAATTGTGGGTTTATGATCAAGTCTACCTATGAATAATATTTGAATCTTCTCTGAATTCTTTTATGTATGATTGGTTATCTTTGCAAGTCTCTTCGAATTATCAGTTTGGTTTGGCCTACTAGATTGGTTTTTCTTGCAATGGGAGAAGTGCTTAGCTTTGGGTTCAATCTTGCGGTGTCCTTTCCCAGTGACAGAAGGGGCAACAAGGCACGTATTGTATTGTTGCCATCGAGGATAACAAGATGTTTTTTTATTATATTGCATGAAACTATCCCTCTACATCATGTCATCTTGCTTAAGGCGTTACTCTGTTTTTAACTTAATACTCTAGATGCATGCTGGATAGCGGTCGATGAGTGGAGTAATAGTAGTAGATGCAGGCGGGAGTCGGTCTACTTGTCTCAGACGTGATGCCTATATACATGATCATACCTAGATATTCTCATAACTATGCTCAATTCTGTCAATTGCTCAACAGTAATTTGTTCACCCACCATAGAATACTTATGCTCTTGAGAGAAGCCACTAGTGAAACCTATGGCCCCGGGTCTATTCTCGTCATATCAATCTCCAATCACTTTATTATTGCTTTGCTTTTTTACTTTGCCTTTTACTTTTCACTTTGCATCTCTATACCAAAAATACCAAAAATATTATCTATCATCTCTATCAGATCTCACTCTCGTAAGTGACCGTGAAGGGATTGACAACCCCTAATCGCGTTGGTTGTGTTGAGCTATTGTTTTTGTGTAGGTACGAGGGACTCGCGCGTAGCCTCCTACTGGATTGATACCTTGGTTCTCAAAAACTGAGGGAAATACTTACGCTACTTTGCTGCATCATCCTCTCCTCTTCAGGGAAATCCAACGCAGTGCTCAAGAGGTAGCACACGACCACGTTGCCCTGCCACTTGCGGGCAGGCGCGTCGTTACCTTGGGCGACGGCGGAGCCAACATGGCCAGCGACGAGATCCGCCCGAGGGGAAGGAGCGTGCGCGACCTTGACGATGACGGGGGACAGCAGGGAGTCATCCATGGCGGCGAATGACGGTCGGGGAAGATGCACCGGAGCGTGCGGTGGCGGAGGGTGGGGGGAGCGGGAACGACCGAGCGGAAATGTCCCTCCCGCCAAATCTCGCTGCGGATAGGGACTGAGCTCGGGTCATCCTCGTAGCACGTGAATCTAGAGGTCGGGGAAGAAGTTTTGTCATGCCCCACAAAAATATTTGCGGGCCGGGGCGGGATGCAGGGTCTCATCGGGCAGGTTTTCCCGCACCGACCCGCACTTTGACGGTTATTTTGTGGGTCGGGGCTGGATGCGGGGTCTGCTAGAGATGCTCTTAGGGCCTCTCGCCAAGGCTAGTGGCGGCGGTGGAGAATTCACTTTACGTGGCATCATTGTAATCATGGTTCCCTTCAACTATCAATTTTACATTTAAAAGATACTACACCCGTTCCAAAATATATGATGTTTTGATAGACTAAACTAGCTTACCAAACTGTCATATATTTTGAAATGGAGGTAGTAGGATTTTTCATCGCAGTTGGCAATGAACTAAGAAGTGCAGATTTTATACTCACGATGAAGACAATCGAACACCTATTTTTTAGTGCATGTTTGTGCGTCCTACGCTACACCGAATGGAGTACTGACCACTTTTTAAGGTGATGTGTATGTAGTTGAAGCGGGTTGCTTGGAAGGTTTTCACCCAACATGAGTGGTAGCACAATCTCTGGATCGGCCCACCATTTCCTTCGTCACATGCATAGTGTCGGTCCTATATGACTCTACTATTGCCGATATATTGGTTACTTTACTTATCTTTCATCAGACTGTTAGTTTTTGAGCTATTTGAATCTTAGTTATGCAGAGACCGGGTGTTACTCATCATGCTTTGTATCCGCTTAATGCTACGTTTTGATTTAACAAAAGCATCATTTGTCAGAAAAAGGACAAGGTTTCTAGAATGAGCTTCCATCTAAATGTTGTATAATTTGAACTAGGAATAGTCATGATCCTACAGGAATCAAGAGGATGTAGCCTTATAATCCAGCATTTTTTTCTCTATTTATGTATCTTGAAAATCATGCCAATAACAAAGACACTTGTAAAGTGGAGGTGGCACAAGGGTTCAACAGTTAGACTAGGCATTGGTGGTCGCATTTTTCTGAATTTGTTTCAAACCTTTTGGCGATGTGCGTTCAGTGTTTGGAGATGTTCAGTCGACTATGAAGGCATCTGTGACGACTTCGTCAATCGCAATGATGTTTCAGCTCAGTCACTCGAAGGTGCTCATAGGAATATGTTTTTTTTGTGAAAAAACTTCCAATCTATTCATCTTCAATCATGGCAGTACAACAAATACCAAAAATAATAAAAATTACATCCAGATTCGTAGAACACCTAGCGACGACTACAAGCACTGAAGCGAGCCGAAGGTGCGCCACCGTCATCGCCCCTTCCTCGCCGGAGTCGGGTAAAACTTGTTGTAGTAGGTAGTCGGGAAGTCGTTGTGCTAAGGCCCCATAGGACCAGCGCAACAGCACAGCAACCGACGCCGATGAAGAGTAGCGTAGATCAGAAGGATCCAACCTGAAAACACGTGAACATAGACGAACTACGACCAGATCCGAGCAAATCCACCAAGGACAGTTCCGCCGGAGACACATCTCCACACACCCACCGACGATGCTAGACACACCATCGGAATGGAGGCTAGGCGGGGAGAACCTTATTCCATATTCAGGGAGCCGCCGCCGTCTCGTCTTCCTGAGCAGGACACAAACCCTAACAAAACACGAAAAAACAACTGAAAACAAAGCCCTCCCGCCGACAAGGGCCGAGATCCACAGCGCCGCCATGGCCCTAAGGCCACCGGCGACGAGGCGGACCGCCGGTGGCGCCGGCGAGAGGCAGGGGAACCCTAGACTTTTCTTGGGGAAGAGGCTTTGTACTATTTTAATAGTCCTCATAGGGATATGTTGTGTGTGCGTTCATAGGGGGTGAGTGTATGTGCGTGGTACTATATTAAAAAAATATAGGTGGTACAAGAAGATGCATGAGAAAATGTATATCACCCGCAAAAAAATGTATATCATGTAATAAATATCATGAGAAACAGAGCTGTTGGAAAGGGATGAAGGAAATATGCCCTAGAGGAAATGATAAAGTTATTATCTATTTCCTTATATCATGATAAATGTTTATTATTCATGCTATAATTGTATTAACCGAAAACATAATACATGTGTGAATACATAGACAAACAGAATGTCACTAGTATGCCTCTACTTGACTAGCTCGTTGATCAAAGATGGTTAAGTTTCCTAGCCATTGACATGGGTTGTCATTTGATTAACGGGATCACATCATTAGGAGAATGATGTAATTGACTTGACCCATTCCGTTACCTCGATCATTTAGTATGTTGCTATTGCTTTCTTCATGACTTATACATGTTCCTATGACTATGAGATTATGCAACTCCCGTTTACCGGAGGAACACTTTGTGTGCTACCAAACATCACAACGTAACTGGGTGATTATAAAGGTGCTCTACAGGTGTCTCCGAAGGTACTTGTTGGGTTGGCGTATTTCGAGATTAGGATTTGTCACTCCGACTGCCGGAGAGGTATCTCTGGGCCCTCTCGGTAATGCACATCACTTAAGCCTTGCAAGCATTGCAACTAATGAGTTAGTTGTGGGATGATGTATTACGGAACGAGTAAAGAGACTTGTCGGTAACGAGATTGAACTAGGTATTGAGATATCGACGATCGAATCTCGGGCAAGTAACATACCGATGACAAAGGGAACAACGTAGGTTGTTATGCGGTCTAACAGATAAAGATCTTCGTAGAATATGTGGGAGCCAATATGAGCATCCAGGTTCCGCTATTGGTTATTGACCGGAGACGTGTCTCGGTCATGTCTACATAGTTCTCGAACCCGTAGGGTCCGCACGCTTAACGTTTCGATGAAAGTTATATTATGAGTTTATATGTTTTGATGTACCGAAGGTTGTTCGGAGTCCCGGATGTGATCACGGACATGACGAGGAGTCTCGAAATGGTCGAGACATGAAGATTGATATATTGAAAGCCTATGTTTGGATATCGAAAGTGTTCCGGGTGAAATCGGGATTTTACGAGAGTACCGGGAGGTTACCGGAACCCCCCCGGGAGCTTAATGGGCCATAGTGGGCCTTGCGGAGAAGAGGAGAGGCGGCTAGGGCAGGGCCACGCGCCCCTCCCCCCTAGTCCGAATAGGATAAGGAGAGGGGGCGACGCCCCCCTTTCCTTCCTCTCCTCCACCTCTTTCCTCCCTCCACTCCTAATCCAACTAGGAAAGGGAGGGAGTCCTACTCCCGGTAGGAGTAGGACTCCTCCTGGCGTGCCCCCACTAGGACGGCCGCACCTCTCCCCTTGCTCCTTTATATACGGGGGCAGGGGGCACCCCAAAGAGACAACAATTGATCGTTTAATCTTTTAGCCATGTGCGGTGCCCCCCTCCACCATAGTCCACCTCAATAATAATGTAGCGGTGCTTAGGCGAAGCCCTGCGTCGGTAGAACATCATCATCATCACCACGCCGTTGTGCTGACGAAACTCTCCCTCAACACTCGGCTGGATCGGAGTTCGAGGGACGCCGTCGGGCTGAACGTGTGCTGAACTCGGAGGTGTCGTGCGTTCGGTACTTGGTCGGTCCGATCGTGAAGACATACGACTACATCAACCGCGTTGTGCTAACGCTTCCGCTTTCGATCTACGAGGGTATGTGGACAACACTCTCCCCTCTCGTTGCTATGCATCACCATGATCTTGCGTGTGTGTAGGAAAATTTTGAAATTACTACGTTCCCCAACAGTGGTATCAGAGCCAGGTTTTATGCGTTGATGTTATGTGCACGAGTAGAACACAAGTGAGTTGTGGGCGATATAAGTCATACTGCTTACTAGCATGTCATACTTTGGTTCAGCGGTATTGTTGGATGAAGCGGCCCGGACCGACATTACGCGTACGCTTATGCGAGACTGGTTCTACCGACGTACTTTGCACACAGCTGGCTGGCGGGTGTCAGTTTCTCCAACTTTAGTTGAACCGAGTGTGGCTACGCCCGGTCCTTGCGAAGGTTAAAACAACACCAACTTGACAAACTATCTTTGTGGTTTTGATGCGTAGGTAAGAACGGTTCTTGCTAAGCTCGTAGCAGCCACGTAAAATTTGCAACAACAAAGTAGAGGACGTCTAACTTGTTTTTGCAGGGCATGTTGTGATGTGATATGGTCAAGACATGATGCTAAATTTTATTGTATGAGATGATCATGTTTTGTAACCGAGTTATCAGCAACTGGCAGGAGCCATATGGTTATCGCTTTATTGTATGCAATGCAATCGCCCTATACTGCTTTACTTTATCACTAAGCGGTAGCGATAGTCGTAGAAGCATAAGATTGGCGAGACGACAACGATGCTACGATGGAGATCAAGGTGTCGCGCCGGTGACGATGGTGATCATGACGGTGCTTCAGGGATGGAGATCACAAGCACAAGATGATGATGGCCATATCATATCACTTATATTGATTGCATGTGATGTTTATCTTTTATGCATCTTATCTTGCTTTGATTGACGGTAGCATTATACGATGATCCCTCACTAAATTATCAAAGTATAAGTGTTCTCCCCGAGTATGCACCGTTGCGAAAGTTCTTCGTGCTGAGACACCACGTGATGATCGGGTGTGATAGGCTCTACGTTCAAATACAACGGGTGCAAAACAGTTGCACACGCGGAATACTTAGGTTAAACTTGATGAGCCTAGCATATAACAGATATGGCCTCGGAACACGGAGACCAAAAGGTCGAGCGTGAATCATATAGTAGATATGATCAACATAGTGATGTTCACCATTGAAACTACTCCATCTCATGTGATGATCGGACATGGTTTAGTTGATATGATCGCGTGATCACTTAGAGGATTAGAGGGATGTCTAATTAAGTGAGAGTTCTTAAGTAATATGATTAATTGAACTTAAATTTATCATGAACTTAGTACCTGATAGTATCTTTCTTGTCAATGTTGATTGTAGATAGATTGCCCGTGTTGTTGTTCCGTTGAATTTTAATGCGTTCCTTGAGAAAGCAAAGTTGAAAGATGATGGTAGCAATTACACGGACTGGGTCCGTAACTTGAGGATTATCCTCATTGCTGCACAGAAGAATTACGTATTGGAAGCAACGTTGGGTGCCAGGCCTGCTGCTGATGCAACTGACGGCGTTAAGAATGTCTGGCAGAGCAAAGCTGATGACTACTCGATAGTTCAATGTGCCATGCTTTACGGCTTAGAACCGGGACTTCAACGACGTTTTGAACATCATGGAGCATATGAGATGTTCCAAGAGTTGAAGTTAATATTTCAAGCAAATGCCCGGATTGAGAGGTATGAAGTCTCCAATAAGTTCTATAGCTGCAAGATGGAGGAGAATAGTTCTGTCAGTGAACATATACTCAAAATGTCTGGGTATCATAATCACTTGACTCAACTGGGAGTTAATCTTCCTGTTGATAGTGTCATTGACAAAGTTCTTCAATCACTGCCACCAAGCTAAAAAAGCTTCGTGATGAACTATAATATGCAAGGGATGAATAAGACTATTCCCGAGCTCTTCGCAATGCTAAAGGCTGCGGAGGTAGAAATCAAGAAGGAGCATCAAGTGTTTATGGTCAATAAGACCACCAGTTTCAAGAAAAAGGGCAAAGGGAAGAAGAAGGGGAACTTCAAGAAGAATGGCAAACAAGTTGCTGCTCAGGAGAAGAACCCCAAGTCTGGACCTAAGCATGAGACTGAGTGCTTCTACTGCAAGCAGACTGGTCACTGGAAGCGGAACTGCCCCAAGCTCTATTTTTGAGTTGCTGAATCAAGCCAAGTCGCCAAGGCTGTGGCTAGTGGCTTGCTGGCTTGAGTCTGTGACTTGGCTTGATTAGTCGCCCCAAGTCGCCATGGCTTAGAATAGGATTGAGGGGTAGAATTAGGAGTGATATTACCTTGTAATATTTTATAGTTGGCAATGGAAATCCCTTTCCGACCTTGTGCAAGCTCGCCTTTGTTGATTGCAGGTGCACCTTGCAGTATAAATGTAATAGCAAGCATGAGCATCAAGTTGTTTGCACCTTGCAGTATATATGTAATAGGAAACTTGCACATTTGAGTTGAAATAAAGAGGAGAACTTACTTCTTGTGTGTCCATCTGTCCCAATTTGTTTTCCTTGATGATCCTTTTCTCTTTGCACCTGATCACCTGATTCAGATAAGGAAAACAGCAACAGTCCTACATATAAATACCATTACAGATCACAGCAACAAGTATTACAACAGAAATTGGGACCAGCCCCAAACAACAACAGAAATTAAGCATTAGTTCATTACATTTAACTACGAACTACCAAGTTCTTAACGCTTAACAACCAGCCCCAAATCGACCCCAAATCCTATGTCCAAAATAAGGGATAAGGCACACCAGCCCAACCACAAGCCCCCAACTCCATATGTCCAAAAAGAAGCCACACGGTCCACACCAGCCCCAAATCCTATGTCCAAAATGAGGCACACCAGCCCCAAGAGCCCCCAACTCCATATGTCCAAAATGAGGCACACCAGCCCCAAGAGCCCCCAACTCCATATGTCCAAAATGAAGCCACACCAGCCCAAGTTCCATTCGTCCTAGTAATCCAGATCATCATCAAAGCCAATGGAGCCTCTCTCTTCACCTCCACCTTCACCTTCTTCACCTTGATTTCCCTCTTGATCATCTTCACTTGTTGAATAATCTTCAAGCTCAACCTCCTGATTTGCATCATCCTCCTCGTCCTCATCTTCTCCAACTTGGTGCACTCGAGATCGAGAATAGACATGAGGAACAACAGCCTGGCTCCCACTCCCACGGCTTCTAAGGTTGCGCAATGGACCTTCAGATGCACCGACAGCTTCGTCAACTTGAGCCCAAGTGATATCATCCCCTTCATAAACCGGCTGGGCATTATGGTCAACCCATTCATTGTCCCATTGTAAGTCTTTTAGGACTAATGGGTCAGACCTAGTCCCTTTGGAGCCTTCCTCACAAATCTTTCAGAACCTATCGGCATTCTTCTGGTTGTATTGAACATATGACAAATCATTAAGTCTTTGGAACTCCAACCTATTTCTCTTTTTGCTATGGATCTGAAAACAACATACAAGAAAACAATTAGAAAGGCTACCATAAGCACCCCACCAAAGAACTACAGAAGTATAATGAACATCAAGTTGGTACTTACTACTTACATTTTGAAAGCAAGACCAATTTCGTTCGCAACCGGAAGCTGAAGCACAAAGGCTAACTATGTGCTTTGCTAAATGCTGCAGCTCATAAGCAAGGCCACCATAAGCACCCCACCAAAGAACTGCATGAGTACAAATGAAGACAATGTTAGAATCCGTAATCCAAAAAAGATAGGTGTTGAAATTTATGAAAAAGTAGAAGGCTAGAGCTGAAGTAACTTACGAGGACTCCTTTTTGTTCGGTCATTGATTGCCAACTTAGAGTTGAAGCATTCACCTTCACCTCTTTCATAGTCATCAGCCAATCTACTTATCACGCTTGCTTTATCATCATCGGGCTCCATGTGCAATAGCGCCTCATTGAACATATGCCTAAGCCTTTGACAATATCGGGCTTAGCTTTGAGACCATAGATCCTATTTGGGTTTAAGAATAGTGCAGCTCCATACAACTTCACCCCCATTTGAGATTCCCACTTGTCCTCTACTATTTTTATCACCTTCTTAACCAATGTTGGTTTGTCATCTATCGCAGCCTTGATTCTCTCCTTTGCATAATCCATTGCTGCCATAACCTCGGGCATCGCCGGCTTCTCATCGCCATCAACAATCCTTAGCACCCTTAGAAGAGGTAGAGAAACTTTCATGCAAGTCTCTACCGAGTTCCAAAAACTAATGGACAACACATCTTCTTAAACTTTTTGTCCCACCGGTGAGGTTGACAACTTCTTATTGCTATGCCAAACATCACCCACAAACAATTCTTTGAGAGCTTGCCTATGTTTGTGCAAGCTTTGCAAGTTGAGAAAATTTGTGGCAAAGCGAGTAGCTCCAGCCCTCACAAGATCACGGTTGCCGGTCTTCACTCTCATTTCATCTAAAACCTTGCCATGCCTGTAGATGAAGTTAGACACCCTTTTTCCATTTGTAATACACTCGCTGAATTGCTTGATTTTGCAAATGGACTCCAACATAAGGTTCAAACAATGGGCTGCACAAGGGGTCCACCATAATGTAGGGATCCTCTCCATTAAGAGTCTACCCGCTGCCTTGTAGTTAGCACCATTATCCGTGCAAATCTGAACCACGTAGCCTCTTCCAATGTCGTTGATCCTTTTCTCCATCAAATCTGCCAACAATTCTTTGCTGGCTACTAGGGCTGATATGTCAACGCTATCAATGAAGAAAGTCCCGGCTGGACTATTGACAAGGAAGTTGACCAAGTTCCTAGTCCTCCCATCGGTCCACCCATCGGACATTAGTGTGCAGCCATACTCTTGCCAAGCCAGCTCATGTTGCTCTCTCAATGCATGTGTCTTCTTCTTTGCTTTCACAAGAAGTGGAAGCCTAAGAGCATGAATAGTTGGGGGTGTAGCCTGGACCATATTGCCCAGTGGACTCCAATGCAATCTCAAAGGCTCTTGATCGGGTAACATTGAAGGGAATGGCATTAGCATAGAAAAATGCTGCCCAATGATCATCAACTCTATCCTTATCCTAGGTGGTCCTTTTGAAGCAACATGCATTCAATGCGGCTTGAGAAGGATTCTTCGAGTGCCTTAGCTCAATGACTTTTTCCAGAGTCTTCCTAATCATCCCGACAATTGTTCTTGAAGCCTTTTGTGTCGGTAATTCAGTTTGGACAGTATCGGCCTTCCTTTTTGCTGTTGTCCTACTACTAGTTTGAGTTGCTGTTGCATCCTCTTCTTCATCACCAGTTGCTGTATCTTCTTTATCAGACTCCCCTGCCATATTATGCTTCTTTGCGTAGGCCTTCATGAAATCCAACATCTCATTTGAAACAACCTCTAGCACCTTCTTGCATTTTATAGAATTCTTCTTCCCTTTAGTACTAGCCCCAGCTAGGTGACGCTTGAACCTTGCTATTCCAGCATGCACATCTGTCCCGCAAAAAGTGCATCGTATCCTATCCCTCCTGTTCATATCATGCCAATACCCATACTTCCACCCAGGGTCTCCCGACTTTGCCTTCCGCTTAGGATCCTTGGATGGATCACACTGCTCAAGCTCAGGCCCATTGCCGCCAGCTGCACTATTGACAGTTTGGTCAGTCATCCTCTAGCTGCAGCCAAGGTGCGTGCAGAAAAAACAGAGCAGCACAAGTAGTAATTACTAATTACTAATTAGAGCAGTAGAGCACATCAGTACATAGAGCAGCAGAGCACATCACTACATCAGTACATAGAGCAGCAGAGCACATAGATCTACAGCAGAGCACATATAGAGACCACCCCACACTATCTTTCCTTCGGTCCTTCTACTTCCCCAGTCCCCACAACAGCAGAAGCAGAGCACACAGCAGCAGAAGCAGAGCAAAGAGAGGCAGAGGGGGCAACGAGCCATACCTGCAGTCTTTGCTGGTGCAGGTGCAGGAGAAGATGGAGGCGGAGGCGGAGGAGGCTAGTGGGGGCAGGTCATCGGTGAAGGAAGCTCTTGGGGGCGCGCGTCACCGGCGGATCTGGAGGGGCATGTCACCGGCGGCCGCCGATCTGGAGTCCTAGGTCAGGAGACCCGCGTGGTTTCCCTCCATTTCCCTCTCTTCCTCTGTAGTTCCCGCGTGGCTCTCTATTTATCCCACCCCCAAAATATCTCTGGCAGGTGGGCCGATCTGGAGCAAGCCACGTGACTGGCGGCTACTAGCCGCCGACTAATCACGTCAAGTCGCGGGCAAGCCAGCGAGTCGCGCGACTCGCTTCCTGAGTCAAGTTGCCTGCAATCGCCACGCTACGACGACTCGGTGATTAGTCGGCGATTAGTCGGTGACTAGTTGGCGACTCAAAAACGTTGGCCCCAAGTATTTGGCGGATAAGAAGGATGCCAAGGTGAACAAAGGTATATGTGATATACATGTTATTGATGTGTACCTTACTAATGCTCGCAGTAACACCTGGGTATTTGATACTGGTTCTGTTGCTAATATTTGCAACTCGAAACAGGGGCTACGGATTAAGCGAAGATTGGCTAAGGACGAGGTGACGATGCGCGTGGGAAATGGTTCCAAAGTCGATGTGATCGCGGTCGGCACGCTACCTCTACATCTATGATACGTCCATATAGCATCATGCTTTTATATCAATATTTATTGCATTATGGGTTGTTATTACACATTATGTCACAATACTTATGCCTATTCTCTCTTATTTTACAAGGTTTCCATAAAGAGGGAGAATACCGGCAGCTGGGATTCTGGGCTGGAAAAGGAGCAAATATTAGAGACCTATTCTGCACAGCTCCAAAAGTCCTGAAACTTCACGGAAGATGTTTTCCAAATATATAAAAAATACTGAGAGCAAGAACTTCACCAAGGGGGCCACACCCTGCCCACGAGGGTGGGGGCGCGACCTACCCCCCTGGGCGCGCCCCCCTACCTCGTGGGCCCCCTGGTGGCCCCTCGGTGGCCATCTTCTACTATATGAAGTCTTTCGATGGGAAAATAATCATAAGCCATCTTCTCGGACGAAACTCCGCCGCCACGAGGCGGAACCTTGGCGGAACCAATCTAGGGCTCTGGCGGAGCTGTTCTGCCGGGGAAACTTCCCTCCCGGAAGGGGAAATCATCGCCATCGTCATCACCAACGCTCCTCTCATCGGGAGAGGGCAATCTCCATCAACATCTTCATCAGCACCATCTCATCTCAAAACCCTAGTTCATCTCTTGTATCCAATTCTTGTCTCCAAGTCTGGGATTGGTGCTAGTAGGTTGCTAGTAGTGTTAATTACTCCTTGTAGTTGATGCTAGTTGGTTTAATTGGTGGAAGATCATATGTTCAGATCCTATATGCATATCAATACCCCTCTGATTATGAACATGTTTATGCTTTGTGAGTAGTTACTTTTGTTCCTGAGGACATGGGAGAAGTCTTGCTATTAGTAGTCATGTGAAATTGGTATTCGTTCGATATTTTAATGAGATGTATGTTGTCTCTCCTCTAGTGGTGTTATGTGAATGTCGACTACATGACACTTCACCATTATTTGGGCCTAGAGGAAAGCATTGGGAAGTAATAAGTAGATGATGGGTTGCTAGAGTGACAAAAGCTTAAACCCTAGTTTATGCGTTGCTTCGTAAGGGGCTGATTTGGATCCATATGTTTCATGCTATGGTTAGGTTTACCTTAATGCTTTTGTTGTAGTTGCATATGCTTGCAATAGAGGTTAATCATAAGTGGGATGCTTGTCCAAGTAAGGGCAGCACCCAAGCACCGGTCCACCCACATACCAAATTATCAAAGTACCGAACGCGAATCATATGAGCGTGATTAAAACTAGCTTGACGATATTCCCATGTGTCCTCGGGAGCGCTTTACATCATATAAGAGTTTGTCCAGGCTTGTCCTTTGCTACAAAAAGGATTGGGCCACCTTGCTGCACCTTATTTACTTTTGTTACTTGTTGCTCGTTACATATTATCTTATCACAAAACTATCTGTTACCACTTATTTCAGTACTTGCAGAGAATACCTTGCTGGAAACCGCTTATCATTTCCTTCTGCTCCTCGTTGGGTTCGACACTCTTACTTATCGAAAGGACTACGATAGATCCCCTATACTTGTGGGTCATCAAGACTCTTTTCTGGCGCCGTTGCCGGGGAGTGAAGCGCCTTTGGTAGGTGGAATTTGGTAAGGAAAAATTTATATAGTGTGCTGAAATTTACTGTCACTTGTTACCATGGAAAGTAATCCTCTGAGGGGCTTGTTCGGGGTATCTTCACCCCGACCAGTAGAGCAAAGAGTTGCTCCTCAGCCTACTGAACCTACTGAAAATGAAAATGAAAATGTCAATACTTTCTTTGATGTTCCTTCGGGTATGATAGAAAAACTGCTAGCTAATCCTTTTTTAGGAGATGGAACAAAACATCATGATGAACATCTAATATATGTGGATGAAGTTTGTGGATTATTTAAGCTTGCAGGTGTACCCGGAGATGTTGTTAAGAAGAAGGTCTTCCCTTTATCTTTGAGGGGAGATGCGTCGACATGGTATAGGCTATGTGATGATATGAGGTCTTGGAATTACAAACGATTGAAATTGAAATTTCATCAGAAGTTTTATCCTATGCATCTTGTTTATCGTGATCGCAATTATATATATAATTTTTGGCCTCACGAAGGAGAAAGCATCGCTCAAGCTTGGGGGAGGCTTAAATCAATTTTATATTCATGCCCCAATCATGAGCTCTCAAGAGAAATTATTATTCAAAAAATTTATGCTCGGCTTTCTGGTAACAATCGCACCATGCTTGATACTTCTTGTGCTGGCTCTTTTATGATGAAGACTATTGAATTCAAATGGGATTTATTGGCAATAACTAAAAGAAACTCCGAAGATTGGGAACTCGACAATGGTAAGGAGTCAGGTATGACACCTAGTTTTGATTGTGTTAACTCTTTTATGGATACCGATATTTTTTGTAAATTTAGCACTAAATATGGACTTGACTCTGAGATAGTAGCTTCTTTCTGTGAATCTTTTGCTGCTTATGTTGATCTCCCCAAGGAGAAGTGGTTTAAATATCATCCTCCCATAGAAGTAAAAGTAGCTGCACCTATTAAAGTTGAAGAAAATACTATCACTTATAATGATCCTATTGTTCCTACTTCTTATGTTGATAAACCACCTGTCCCTGTTAGGATAAAGGATCATGCTAAAGCTTCAATTGTGGTTCGTAAAAGCAATATTAAAACATATACACCTCCTGAACAAGTTAAAGTTGAACCTAATATTGCTATTGTTAAAGATCTCTTGTCTGATAATATTGATGGGCATGTTATTTATTTCTATGATGAAACTGCTAGAATTGCTAAACCTCGTGATAAAGATAAACCTAGACCTGTGGTAGGCATGCCTGTTATTTCTGTTAAAATAGGGGATCATTGTTATCATGGCTTATGTGATATGGGTGCCAGTGCTAGTGCAATACCTCATTCCTTATACAAAGAAATTATGCATGATATTGCACCTGTTGAGTTAGAAGATATTGATGTTACAATTAAACTTGCCAATAGAGATACTATTTCACCAATGGGAATTGTTAGAGATGTTGAAGTCTTGTGTGGGAAAACTAAATATCCTGCTAATTTTCTTGTTCTTGGTTCTCCACAAGATAGCTTTTGTCCCATTATATTTGGTAGACCCTTCATAAATACTGATAATGCTACCATAGATTGCAAAAGAGATGTTACTATCGGTTTAGATGATATGACTCATGAATTTAATTTTTCTAAATTTAGTAGACAACACCGTGAAGAAGAATTACCTAGTAAGGATGAAATTACTGGTCTTGCTTCTATTGCCGTACCTCCTAGTGATCCTTTAGAACAATATTTGCTAGACCATGAAAATGACATGTTTATGAATGAAAGAAGGGAATTAGATGAAGTATTCTTTAAACAGGAACCTATTCTGAAAAACAATTTACCTGTTGAAATCCTAGGGGATCCTCCTCCACCCAAGGGTGATCCCGTGTTTGAGCTTAAACCATTACCTGATACTCTTAAATATGCTTATCTTGATGAGAAAAAGATATATCATGTTATTATTAGTGCTAACCTTTCAGAGCATGAGGAAGAGAGACTATTGAAAACTCTGAAGAAGCACCGTGCTTCTATTGGGTATACTCTTGATGATCTTAAGGGCATTAGTCCCACTCTATGTCAACATAAAATTAATTTGGAAGAAGATGCTAAACCAGTTCATGATCATCAACGCCGACTGAATCCTAAAATGAAAGAAGTGGTAAGAAAGGAGATACTAAAGCTCCTTGAGGAAGGTATAATTTATCCCGTTACTGATAGTCAGTGGGTAAGCCCTGTCCATTGTGTCCCTAAGAAGGGAGGTATTACTTTTGTTCCTAATGATAAAGATGAATTGATTCCTCAAAGAATTATTACAGGTTATAGGATGGTAATTGATTTCCGCAAATTAAATAAGGCTACAAAAAGGATCATTACCCCTTACCTTTTATCGATAAAATGCTAGAAAGATTATCTAAACATACACATTTTTCCTTTCTAGATGGTTATTCTGGTTTCTCTCAAATACCTGTGTCAGCGAAAGATCAATCAAAGACTACTTTTACATGCCCTTTTGGTACTTTTGCTTATAGACGTATGCCTTTTGGTTTATGTAATGCACCTTCTACCTTTCAAAGATGCATGATGGCTATATTCTCTGACTTTTGTGAAAAGATTTGTGAGGTTTTCATGGACGACTTTTCCGTCTATGGATCTTCTTTTGATGATTGCTTGAGCAACCTTGATCGAGTTTTGCAGAGATGTGAAGAAACTAATCTTGTCTTGAATTGGGAAAAGTGCCACTTTATGGTTAATGAAGGTAATGTCTTGGGGCATAAAGTTTCTGAAAGAGGTATTGAAGTTGATAAAGCCAAGGTTGATGCTATTGAAAAGATGCCATGTCCCAAGGACATCAAAGGTATAATAAGTTTCCTTGGTCATGCCGGTTTTTATAGGAGGTTCATTAAGGACTTCTCAAAAATTTCTTGGCCTCTGACTAATTTATTACAAAAAGATATACCATTTGTCTTTGATGATAATTGTGTAGAAGCATTTGAAATACTTAAGAAAGCATTGATTTCTGCACCTATTGTTCAGCCACCTGATTGGAATTTACCCTTTGAAATTATGTGTGATGCTAGTGATTATGTTGTAGGTGCTGTTCTAGGACAAAGAGTTGATAAGAAACTAAATGTTATTCAATATGCTAGTAAAACTCTAGACAATGCTCAAAGAAATTATGCTACTACTGAAAAAGAATTCTTAGCAGTTGTATTTGCTTGTGATCAGTTTAGACCTTATATTGTTGATTCTAAAGTAACTATTCACACTGATCATGCTGCTATTAAATATCTCATGGAAAAGAAAGATGCTAAACCTAGACTTATTAGATGGGTTCTCTTGCTACAAGAATTTGATTTGCATATTGTTGATAGAAAAGGAGCTGAGAACCCCGTTGCAGACAACTTGTCTAGGTTGCAAAATGTGCTTGATGACCCACTACCTATTGATGATAGCTTTCCTGATGAGCAATTAAATGTCATAAATGCTTCTCATACTGCTCCATGGTATGCTGATTATGCTAATTACATTGTTGCTAAGTTTATACCACCTAGTTTCACATACCAGCAAAAGAAAAAGTTCTTCTATGATTTGAGGCATTACTTCTGGGATGACCCACATCTGTATAAAGATGGAGTAGATGGTGTTATTAGACGTTGTGTACCTAAGCATGAACAGGAACAGATCCTACGAAAGTGTCACTCCGAAGCTTATGGAGGACACCATGCTGGAGATAGAACTGCACATAAGGTACTGCAATCTGGTTTTTATTGGCCTACTCTCTTCAAGGATGCCCGTAAGTTTGTTTTATCTTGTGATGAATGTCAAAGAATTGGTAATATTAGTAGACGTCAAGAAATGCCTATGAATTGTTCACTTGTTATTGAACCATTTGATGTTTGGGGTTTTGACTATATGGGACCTTTTCCTTCCTCTAATGGTTATACACATATTTTAGTTGTTGTTGATTACATTACTAAGTGGGTAGAAGCTATTCCAACTAGTAGTGTTGATCATAACACTTCTATTAAAATGCTTAAAGAAGTTATTTTTTCCAAGATTTGGAGTCCCTAGATATTTAATGACTGATGGTGGTTCACATTTTATTCATGGTGCTTTCCGTAAAATGCTTGCTAAATATGATGTTAATCATAGAATTGCATCTCCTTATCACCCTCAATCTAGTGGTCAAGTAGAATTGAGTAATAGAAAACTCAAATTAATTTTGCAAAAGACTGTTAATAGGTCTAGAAAGAATTGGTCTAAGAAACTTGATGATGCATTATGGGCCTATAGAACTGCATATAAAAATCCTATGGGTATGTCTCTGTATAAAATGGTCTATGGAAAAGCATGTCGCTTACCTCTCGAACTAGAACACAAGGCTTATTGGGCTATTAAAGAACTTAATTATGATTTCAAACTTGCCGGTGAGAAGAGGTTATTTGATATTATCTCACTTGATGAATGGAGAACCCAAGCCTACGAAAATGCCAAGTTATTTAAAGAAAAGGTTAAAAGATGGCATGACAAAAGATACAAAAGCGTGAGTTTAATGTAGGTGATTATGTATTGCTATACAACTCTCGTTTAAGATTTTTTGCAGGAAAACTTCTCTCTAAATGGGAAGGTCCATACGTTATCGAGGAGGTCTACCGTTCCGGTGCCATAAAAATCAACAACTTCGAAGGCACCAATCAGAAGGTGGTGAACAGTCAAAGAATCAAACACTATATCTTAGGTAATCCCATAAATGTTGAAACCAATGTTATTGAAACCATAACCCCAGAGGAATACATAAGGGAAACTTTCCGGAACGTTTCAGACTCCGAAAAGGAATAGGTATGTTGTACGGTAAGTAAATGACTCCAAAACAGTTTTTAAGGCAATATTTCTCTGTTTTGGAATATTTAGAAAAATAGAATAATAAGAAGCAGTCCGGGAAAGACACGAGGCCTCCACGAGGGTGGAGGGCGCGCCCTACCCTACTGGGCGCGCCCCCTACCTCGTGGGCACCTCGTGTGCTCTCCGGACTCCGTTTTCATACACGACACGTATTTTGGTCGGTAAAAATTCATTATATAATCTCCCGAAGGTTTTGACCCCTGTATCACGCAAATATTTTCTGTTCTTGTTTCGAGTTGTTGCTGCTGCAGATTAGAGCAAGATGTCTTCTCAAGAGTCATTCGGGGAGAGCCGGGTGTCTCATCCGGCATCGGAACCAAGGGCAAACAGCGATGCTGACCACTTTGGGCCAGCAACGGAGGAAGAGATGGAGGCTGATTTGATGAGGATAGATGCCATGGAGGATCAAGAAGTCACTTCTCGCTTCCGAGATGGGTTCACGATGGGAGAACTACAGAGCTCAGCTATTCCAAATTCGGTTATCCCTTCCAATGTTAGATTTCTTTCTTATGAGAATATGAAAAAGAGTGTCACTGGTTCCCCCGCAGCTATGCAACACCCTTGGGTGCAGGGAGCTTTGGCTGTTACAGGAAAACTTCGAAAGTCAATAATGGACCTCAAGCAGCAAGTCAATAAGCTCGAGGAGGAGAATCGTATCCTGAGGGGCATCATCGCCAAGAATATCACATCACCATCCCCGAAAAAGGAGACATAATCACATGGGTATGGGCACTCCCCTTGGCAACTGCCAAGCTTCGGGGAGTGCCCCGGTATCGTATCACCATCACTTTTATCTTTACCGTTTTTCTTAGTTCGATCCTTTTGGTAATATCTTGATCTAGTAGAATAAAAGTTCTTAGTGTGATTTAGTTGTGAGTTTTGCTTTATTATTCTTCTATGTAATCGAGTCCGTGAGCTATATAATAAAGATTAGTGTTGAGTCAAGGGCTTGATTATTTTGCCATGATCCAAGTGAATAAAAGAAAAGAGAAAGAATAAAAAGAAACAAAGAGATCATATGGATCTTATGGACAGTAATGAGCTCACATAGAAAAAGTATGATGAATAAAAGTTGTTGATGGTTGACAAACATAGTTTTGGTCATCATTGTAATTAATAGGAAGTAATAAAGAAAGAGAGGTCTTCACATATAAATATACTATCTTGGACATCTTTTATGATTGTGAGCACTCATTAAAGTATGACATGCTAAAGAGTTGATGTTGGACAAGGAAGACAACGTAATGGGTTATGTTTTCTTACATCTGAGATAAATTATATTGTCTTGGATCTTCCAACATGATGAGCTTGCCTTTCCCCCCTCATGCTAGCCAAATTCATTGCACCAAGTAGAGATACTACTTGTGCTTCCAAATACCCTTAAACCAGTTTTGCCATAAGAGTCCACCATATCTACCTATGGATTGGGTAAGATCCCTCAAGTAAGTTGTCATCGGTGCAAGCAATAAAAATTGCTCTCTAAATATGTATGATTGATTGGTGTGGAGGAAATGAGCTTTATACGATCGTGTGATATGGAAGTAATAAAAGCGACAGACTGCATAATAAAGGTCCATATCACAAGTGGCAATATAAAGTGACGTTCTTTCGCATTAAGATTTTGTGCATCCAACCATAAAAGCGCATGACAACCTCTGCTTCCCTCTGCGAAGGGCCTATCTTTTACTTTTATCTCCTACATTGCATAAGAGTCATGGTGATCTTCACCCTTCCTTTTTACATTTTACCCTTTGGCAAGCACAGTATGTTGGAAAGATCCTGGTATATATGGCTAATTGGATGTGAGTTTTCATGAACTATTACTGTTGACATTACCCTTGAGGTAAAACGTTGGGAGGCAAAACTATAAGCCCCTATCTTTCTCTGTGTCCGATTAAAACTCCATACCCATAAGTATTGCATGAGTGTCAGCAATTGTGAAAGATTATATGATAGTTGAGTATGTGGATTTGCTAAAAAGCTCTTATACATGGACTCCTTCCTATGTTATGATAAATTGCAATTGCTTCAATGACTGAGATTATAGTTTGTTAGTTTTCAATGAAGTTTACGATTCATACTTGATATTGTGATTGAATTATTACTCTAGCATTAGAGATTATATGACAAAATTTTATGAGTTGCTGTTCTAAGAATGATCATGATGCCCTCATGTCCGTATTTTATTTTTATCGACACCTCTATCTCTAAACATGTGGACATATTTTTCGATTTCGGCTTTTCGCTTGAGGACAAGCGAGGTCTAAGCTTGGGGGAGTTGATACGTCCATTTTGCATCATGATTTTATATCAATATTTATTGCATTATGGGCTGTTATTACACATTATGTCACAATACTTATGCCTATTCTCTCTTATTTTACAAGGTTTCCATAAAGAGGGAGAATACCGGCAGCTGGGATTCTGGGCTGGAAAAGGAGCAAATATTAGAGACTTATTCTGCACAGCTCCAAAAGTCCTGAAACTTCACGGAAGATGTTTTCCAAATATATAAAAAATACTGAGAGCAAGAACTTCACCAGGGGGGCCACACCCTGCCCACGAGGGTGGGGGCGCGCCCTACCCCCTGGGCACGCCCCCCTACCTCGTGGGCCCCCTGATGGCCCTCTGGTGGCCATCTTCTGCAATATGAAGTCTTTCGATGGGAAAATAATCATAAGCCATCTTCTCGGACGAAAATCCGCCGCCACGAGGCGTAACCTTGGCGGAACCAATCTAGGGCTCTAGCGGAGCTGTTATGCCGGGGAAACTTCCCTCCCGGAGGGGGAAATCATTGCCATCGTCTTCACCAACGCTCCTCTCATCGAGAGAGGGCAATCTCCATCAACATCTTCATCAGCACCATCTCATCTCAAAACCCCAATTCATCTCTTGTATCCAATTCTTGTCTCCAAGTCCGGGATTGGTGCTAGTAGGTTGCTAGTAGTGTTAATTACTCCTTGTAGTTGATGCTAGTTGGTTTAATTGGTGGAAGATCATATATTCAGATCCTATATGCATATCAATACCCCTCTGGTTATGAACATGTTTATGCTTTGTGAGTAGTTACTTTTGTTCCTGAGGACATGGGAGAAGTCTTGCTATTAGTAGTCATGTGAATTTGGTATTCGTTCGATATTTTGATGAGATGTATGTTGTCTCTCCTCTAGTGGTGTTATGTGAACGTCGACTACATGACACTTCATCATTATTTGGGCCTAGAGGAAGGCATTGGGAAGTAATAATTAGATGATGAGTTGCTAGAGTGACAGAAGCTTAAACCCTAGTTTATGCGTTGCTTCGTAAGGGGCTGATTTGGATCCATATGTTTCATGCTATGGTTAGGTTTATCTTAATACTTTTTTTGTAGTTGCGGATGCTTGCAATAGAGGTTAATCATAAGTGGGATGCTTGTCCAAGTAAGGGCAGCACCCAAGCACCGGTCCACGCACATACCAAATTATCAAAGTACCGAACGCAAATCATATGAGCGTGATGAAAACTAGCTTGACGATATGCCCATGTGTCCTCGGGAGCGCTTTACATTATATGAGAGTTTGTCCAGGCTTGTCCTTTGCTACAAAAAGGATTGGGCCACCTTGCTGCACCTTATTTACTTTTGTTACTTGTTGCTCGTTACAAATTATCTTATCACAAAACTATCTGTTACCACTTATTTCAGTACTTGCAGAGAATACCTTGCTGGAAACCGCTTATCATTTCCTTCTGCTCCTCATTGGGTTCGACACTCTTACTTATCGAAAGGACTACGATAGATCCCCTGTACTTGTGGGTCATCAATCTACCTTCGGGATTAGTATTAGACCTAAATAATTGTTATTTGGTGCCAGCATTGAGCATGAACATTATATCTGGATCTTGTTTGATGCGAGACGGTTATTCATTTAAATCAGAGAATAATGGTTATTCTATTTATATGAGTAATATATTTTATGGTCATGCACCCTTGAAGAGTGGTCTATTTGTGTTGAATCTCCATAGTGGTGATACACATATTCATAATATTGAAGCCAAAAGATGCAGAGTTGATAATGATAGTTATTATTTATTTCCAAAAGATGAAGGAAATATGCCCTAGAGGCAATAATAAAGTTATTATTATTTCCTTATATCATGATAAATGTTTATTATTCATGCTATAATTGTATTAACCGGAAACATAATACATGTGTGAATACATAGACAAACAAAATGTCACTAGTATGCCTCTACTTGACTAGCTCGTTGATCAAAGATGGTTAAGTTTCCTAGCCATTGACATGGGTTGTCATTTGATTAACGGGATCACATCATTAGGAGAATGATGTGATTGACTTGACCCATTCCGTTAGCTTATAACTCGATCGTTTAGTATGTTGCTATTGCTTTCTTCATGACTTATACATGTTCCTATGACTATGAGATGATGCAACTCCCGTTTACCGGAGGAACACTTTGTGTGCTACCAAACGTCACAACGTAACTGGGTGATTATAAAGGTGCTCTACAGGTGTCTCCGAAGGTACTTGTTGGGTTGGCGTATTTCGAGATTAGGATTTGTCACTCCGACTGTCGGAGAGGTATCTCTGGGCCCTCTCGGTAATGCACATCACTTAAGCCTTGCAAGCATTGCAACTAATGAGTTAGTTGTGGGATGATGTATTACGGAACGAGTAAAGAGACTTGTCGGTAACGAGATTGAACTAGGTATTGAGATATCGACGATCGAATCTCGGGCAAGTAACATACCGATGACAAAGGGAACAACGTATGTTGTGATGCGGTCTGACAGATAAAGATCTTCGTAGAATATGTGGGAGCCAATATGAGCATCCAGGTTCCGCTATTGGTTATTGACCAGAGACGTGTCTCGGTCATGTCTACATAGTTCTCAAACCCGTAGGGTCCGCACGCTTAACGTTTTGATGACAGTTATATTATGAGTTTATATGTTTTGATGTACTAAAGGTTGTTCGGAGTCTCGGATGTGATCACGGACATGACGAGGAGTCTCGAAATGGTCGAGACATGAAGATTGATATATTGGAAGCCTATGTTTGGATATCGGAAGTGTTCCGGGTGAAATCGGGATTTTACGAGAGTACCGAGAGGTTACCGGAACCCCCTCGGGAGCTTAATGGGCCATAGTGGGCCTTGCGGAGAATAGGAGAGGCGGCCAGGGCAGGGTTGCGCACCCCTCCCCCTAGTCCGAATAGGACAAGGAGAGGGGGGGACGCCCCCCCTTTCCTTCCTTTCCTCCACCTCTTTCCTCCCTCCACTCCTAATCCAACTAGGAAAGGGAGGGACTCCTACTCCTGGTAGGAGTAGGACTCCTCCTGGCGCGCCCCCTCTAGGCCGGCCGCACCTCTCCCCTTACTCCTTTATATACGGGGGTAGGGGGCACCCCAAAGAGACAAAAATTGATCGTTTGATCTTTTAGCCGTGTGCGGTGCCCCCCTCCACCATAGTCCACATCAATAATACTGTAGCGGTGCTTAGGCGAAGCCCTGCGTCGGTAGAACATCATCATCGTCACCACGCCGTCGTGCTGACGAAACTCTCCCTCAACACTCGGCTGGATCGGAGTTCGATGGACGTCATCGGGTTGAACGTGTGCTGAACTCGGAGGTGCCGTGCGTTCGGTACTTGATCGGTCGGATCGTGAAGACGTACGACTACATCAACCGCGTTGTGCTAACGCTTCCGCTTTTGATCTACGAGGGTACGTGGACAACACTCTCCCCTCTCGTTGCTATGCGTCACCATGATCTTGCGTGTGCGTAGGAAATTTTGAAATTACTACGTTCCCCAACAAGGGAAGCTCATGTCATATGGAGGGCGATTAATTTTGATTAATTCGGTCCTCACAAGTATGCCTATGTTTCTCCTATCCTTTTTCGAGGTCCCGGTGGGAGTCAGGAAGAGGCTAGATTTCTATCGATCACGATTCTTTTGGCAGAGTGATGAGCATAAACGAAAGTATAGGCTTGCTAAATGGGATATCATCTGTAGGACGAAGGACCAAGGGGGTCTAGGTATTGAAAATCTGGAAATCAAAAACAGATGTCTCCTTAGCAAGTGGCTGTTCAAACTTTTGTCCGAGATGGAGGCCACATGGGCTCAGATTTTGCGAAATAAGTATCTTCACTCTAAAACCTTCTCCCAGGTGACAGTGAGGCTGACTGACTCACCATTTTGGAAAGGCTTGATGAGAGTCAAACCACTCTTTTTCAATAGGACAAGGTTCTTAGTCGGCAATGGAGCTACTACGAGGTTCTGGGAGGATACGTGGCTTGGGGAGACTCCCCTTGCGCTTCAATATCCTACTTTGTATAACGTTGTTCAACGTAGAGAAGCTTACGTTGCAACCGTTCTACAATCCACTTCCCTCAATATTCGTTTTCGGAGGACGCTAGTGGGAAATCGTTGGGTGGCCTGGCTTCATCTTGTCAGACGATTGATGGATGTCCAGTTGTCTCAGCAGCCAGATCAGTTGTGTTGGAAACTAACTAAGAACGGAGTGTTCTTGGTCAAATTCATGTATCTGGATGTTATTAACTCTAGCATGATTCCTTCCTCGAAACACGTTTGGAAAGTGAAGGTACCTTTGAGAATCAACGTGTTTATGTGGTTTGTGCATAAACAAGTTATTTTGACTAAGGATAATCTGGCAAAACACAACTGGGTGGGTTCTGCAAGATGTAGTTTTTGCGACCATAACGAAACTATCAAACACCTCTTTCTTGATTGTCCGCTGGCCAAGATTCTGTGACGGTCGATTCATATTGCTTTTAATATTAATCCGCCCACTTCTATCAACACGTTATTTGGGACGTGGCTCGGTGGGATTGATTCAGATACAGCGAGGCACATTCGTGTAGGCGTGTGTGCTTTATTATGGGCAGTCTGGAACTGCAGAAATGATTTGGTTTTTAACAGAACAACGAACATTCACTTTTTGCAGATTATCTTCAGGGCCACTGCGTTGATCCGTATGTGGTCGCTACTCACTCCGACGGAGGCCAGAGAGCGTCTGGTTATTGCGTCTACCCGATGGAAGATGATAACTTGGGATATTTTGAACCGGTTTGGATGGCGGTCATGTAATAGGATAGGCATGTAGTGTTCCTATTTTTATTGGCCAGCCGGTTGTGGCTTTGTCCTTTTTTTAGCTCTTGTGAGCATTTGTTTACATCTTAATACGAGATTTGAAGACTATTGCTGGATATTTTTATTAATAAGATGAGCTGTATGCATCTTTTTAATGCAGAGGCTGGGATAAACCCCTTTGAAAAAAAAAATCTTGACGCACAAATCTACAGCCAAGACGGTGGATAATATCTCAACGCACAAATCGACAGCCACGACAGTGGATACGAACAACGTCGCCTACACACGGTGAAGGGAGGGAGGGGGCGAACGCACCGAGGGAGGAAGCCGATGGACAACGTGCGCCTGCGCATGTGCATCCATCCATGGAGACGGCGGGACCAGGAGGAAGGTCCTTGATCATTGCGGGAAGCTCGGCGCCCAACGAGGCAACGCCAACGAGAAGGGCGCCGATGGACGATCTCGAATCAAAATACGAGCGAAGCACGCGCCTCACGGCCCTCATCCCAATCCCCACCGGACCTCGCCACGCAGGCAGACACGATGATCTCGCAGCAGCAGCGCGCAGCCATGTACTCCTACAGATGTATACTGTGCTGGACGTAGCCAAAACGCCCAACCGGTAGGAGAGACGTCGCGCTCGGCGCATGCATACGGTACGACGCGAGAGCACCGCCCAAAAGGAGGAAAACGGGGACCCCCTGCGGCCGAGCCACCGCCGTAGCAGTTGCGGTGCCGGCGCCCGGGCCGGCCTGTCAGTGGTTGGTGCGAGGCCGCTGTCGAGGCCGGACCAGGGATCATGCAGCGCGGACGCGACTTCCTGGGTCGACGACGTCTTTGCTCTGGCCTTGGCTTCTTCCAACTTGCTCTTCAAACTTGGCTCTGGCTCTCCGATCGGCTGCCGGAAAAGCGTGCAAGACAACGAGGTATAGATGGTTTCCAGCCTAGTTTCTTGAGGGAAGATGACAGCTAACTACGAACGGTTTGCGACTCACCGGCAAGATTTTGAATGATTTGTGGCCAGGGGTATTAAATAGCGAGAGGTGCAGGACCTGTCAAGCTCTCTGTGAACAATGTGGCCTACATCACGCACCTGTTTTGAGTCAAAGTATAATAGTGGCATTTTTGCCTGTGTGAAGGGGAGATAAGGATTTGTTATTCTATGCCAGCTGAGAATCTATTGTCTTTTTTATTTGGAGGATTTGGAAATCCAAAGGTCTTATATTAAAGAAACTATCCTTTTTACAGAAACTTTTTATAAGAATAAGAAATTACAGGCAAGTCCTTAAAGAAATGAGCATTGTCTTCTTTCTTCATCCATTGGTGTCCTTGTGAGCAAACTTCATTGCCACTTCTAGGTCTTGGTCTTACAGAGCAACCTTTTTGAAAATCAGAATCTAGTAAAAGTAGCGGCCAAGCAATCGTCGATGTAGACCAAAAGACATCGGCAACGTCGAACTGGATAGATCATCATTCCGGACAACACCACCGAGGAGGGCCAGAAGATAATCCCAACTCTTCCCAATAAAAGCAAGGGACATAAACCTCATAAGTTCCTTAACGGGGTCATATTTGGCTAAGCTTCATTGGATGGAGATGAAAATGGAGAACAAAAACATGTCACAACACCATCCCTCTCAAGGACATCTAATTACACCAGACCGAATGACCAACGTCACTCCAAGGAAAACGACATTGGATTTCCGCTAACCAATTTGGCTCTTGGGAGCATATGCTCCTGCTCACTAAAAACGTTTTTTGCAAATGCCATTTTTTTGGAAAACTAATAAATGTGTTAATTTTCACACCCAAATGCTACTTGCAATCTTAGGACGAAAGCATAAGCATTTTGACTTGCGCAAAAAAAACTAAGTCGAACGCCAAATGTTATCTCCAAATGTTTCACTTATTCTTGTTTTTGTTTTCACCGACGAAGCATTGGTATCCCATTTTGCATGAAAATTGTCAAGCACGCTTGTTACACTAAATCAGTTTTTATTTAAATTTATTTACTATTTATTTTGAATTTATTGTTCCTCAGGGAGCATGTGCGCCCAGAGCCAAAACGGCTCTCCCCTTTCTTAGCCTTTTACATGTTGAGGAATGTATGAAAACTTAAAAACAGAAATTTTTGGTAACAAGTGCATTTGCGTGGTAATTTGTACTACCCTTTATTTCACTCAAAAGTGGCTTGATGTCAACTCAAAATATTTACAAAGCCAGGCATAAGCCAACTTTTCAGCTTGGCAACTAGGTGGAGTCAAATTAATCTAGAGCATTTCTTAATCACGTTAGCTCGAGCTTGTTGTAGCTCGCTTAAACTCACGTTTTTTGTTGCATTGCATCCTTAAGCAGGAACCAAACATGTTTGACATATTTTGGCGCACATGCAAACTAGATGAAACTTGAATTTTTTAAATCTAAATAGCTAGCCACCACAAATCTATATTTCTCAATATACAAGCACACCACTACACCATGCAATTTGAAGGGAAAAGATCCACCTCAACATCCAATGTGCATGAGAAATTTCGATCTATTATGCTATTTATATTTAGTAAGTATTTTACAACAATACAATAATCAAAGAAAATAGATTGTATGTATTTCCAATTTTAGTTCTCATATTATTATTCTAAATATTCATGTTCCATACAATCTAATCTCATTGAAACATATTGCAAAAGATTATCGCAACAATATGTGGGGGTATCATCTAGTGATGGACTATTCATAATGTCAAAACAAATATTTAACAATCTCATCCTCGTGACAAAAACCAACATTTTGATTGCCTTTTAGGTTGCCATTTCGGAAGCTATTCTTTTTCAAAAGGTCGACGTGGGGCGTCAGTCGGTTGATTTGAACGTTTTGCCTCGCTCCAGCCTCCCTCGCGCATCCTTGTGCTGAAAAAGTGCTTCGTCCATGCACCAACCTCCCTCCCTCCTCCCACCTCCCTCGTGCCCCCTTCCAATGAAGGAGAACGTCACCGGCTTTGCAAGAACGAATAAAACATCGACATGCAGCCGAACATGTAGCTGATGGCACTTGCACTGCCACTGTTGCAGCGCCACACGGTCGCCTCGAAGCACCTCCCCGACCCTCGCCGGCCCACAATGGTGCCTGATGGCACGGCCGGCTCGCAACACCCTTGGTGGTCGGTCATAGCAACGGGAGAGATTGGTTGCGGCCCCCTTGTAGCACACGTTGACCCTCTCGTCCCACATCAATGACTGTTCACGACAGCAAGATATGTTTGCCACCGCCCCTTGCAGCACCCGTCTGCCCGTTCGTAGCACCACATGAAGGAAATATGCCATAGAGGCAATAATAAAGTTGTTATTTATATCTCCTTATATCATGATAACTGTTTATTATTCATGCGAGAATTGTATTAACCGGAAACTTAGTACATGTGTGAATACATAGACAAACAGAGTGTCACTAGTTTGCCTCTACTTGACTAGCTCGTTGAATCAATGATGGTTATGTTTCCTAACCATAGACATGAGTTGTCATTTGATTAACGGGATCACATCATTAGAGAATTAAGTGATTGACTTGACCCATCCATTAGCTTAGCATGATGATCATTTAGTTTGTTGCTTTTGCTTTCTCCATAACTATACATGCATGTTCCTATGACTATGAGATCATGCAACTCCCGAATACCGGGGGAACACTTTGTGTGCTACCAAACGTCACAACGTAACTGGGTGATTATAAAGGTGCTCTACAGGTGTCTCCGATGGTTTTTGTTGAGTTGGCATGGATCAAAATTAGGATTTGTCACTCCGATTGTCGGAGAGGTATCTCTGGGCCCTCTCGGTAATGCACATCACTATAAGCCTTGCAAGAAATGAGACTAATGAGTTAGTTATGGGATGTAGCATTAAGGAACGAGTAAAGAGACTTGCCGGTAACGAGATTGAACTAGGTATTGAGATACCGATGATCGAATCTCGGGCAAGTAACATACCGATGACAAAGGGAACAATGTATACCGTTATGCGGTTTGACTGATAAAGATCTTCGTAGAATATGTAGGAACCAATATGAGCATCCAGGTTCCTCTATTGGTTATTAACCGGGGATGAGTCCCGGTCATGTCTACATAGTTCTCAAACCCGTATGGTCCGCACGTTTAACGTTTGGTGACGATCGGTATTACGAGTTTATGTGTTTTGATGTACCGAAGGTAGTCCGGAGCCCCGGATTTGATCACGGACATGACGGGGAGTCTCGAAATGGTCAAGATGTAAAGATTAATATATTGGAAGCCTATATTTGGACATCGGAATGGTTCCGAGTGGTTCGGGCATTTTTCCGGAGTACCGGGAGGTTACCGGAACCCCCCGGGGAGTATATGGGCCTTATTGGGCCTTAGTGGAATAGAGGAGAGGGAAGGGAAAAGAGGGAGGCGCTCCCCCAAGCCATATCCAAATTGGGAGGGGGCCGGCCCCCTTTCCTTCCTCCCTCTCTCCTCCTTCCTTCCGCTCCTACTCCTACTTGGAAGGGCTCCTACTTCTACTAGGAAAGGGAGGAATCCTACTCCCGGAGGGAGTAGGACTCCCCCAAGGCGTGTGATGACGCACAAGTATATGGGATCTATCGTAGTCCTTTCGATAAGCAAGAGTGTCGAACCCAACTAGGAGCATAAGGAAATGATAAGCGGTTTCCAGCAAGGTATTCTCTCCAAGTACTGAAATAAGTGGTAACAGATAATTTTGTGATAGGATAATTTGTAACGAGCAACAAGTAACAAAAGTAAATAAAGTGCAGCAAGGTGGCCCAATCCTTTTTGTAGCAAAGGACAAGCCTGCACAAACTCTTATATAGAGAAAAACGCTCCTGAGGACACATGGGAATATCGTCAAGCTAGTTTTCATCACATTCATATGATTCGCGTTCGGTACTTTGATAATTTGGTGTGTGGGTGGACCAGTGCTTGGGTGCTGTCCTTACTTGGACAAGCATCCCACTTATGATTAACCTCTATTGCAAGCATCCGCAACTACAACAAAAGTATTAAGGTAAACCTAACCATAGCATGAAACATATGGATCCAAATCAACCCCTTACGAAGCAACACATAAACTAGGGTTTAAGCTTCTGTCACTCTAGCAACCCATCATCTACTTATTACTTCCCAATGCCTTCCTCTAGGCCCAAATAATGGTGAAGTGTTATGTAGTCGACATTCACATAACACCACTAGAGGAGAGACAACATACATCTCATCAAAATATCAAACGAATACCAAATTCACATGACTACTAATAGCAAGACTTCTCCCATGTCCTCAGGAACAAACGTAACTACTCACAAAGCATATTCATGTCCATAATCAGAGGGGTATTAATATGCATATAGGATCTGAACATATGATCTTCCGCCAAATAAACCAACTAGCATCAACTACAAGGAGTAATTAACACTACTAGCAACCTACTAGTACCAATCCCGGACTTGGAGACAAGAATTGGATACAAGAGATGAACTAGGATTTTGAGAGGTGATGGTGCTGATGAAGATGTTGATGGAGATTACCCTCTCCCAATGAGAGGAGCGTTGGTGATGACGATGGCGATGATTTCCCTCTCCCGGAGGGAAGTTTCCCCGGCAGAACAGCTCCGCCAGAGCCCTAGATTGGTTTCGCCAAGGTTTCGCCTCGTGGCGGCGGAGTTTCGTCCAAGGAGATGGCTTATGATTTTTTTCTCATCGAAAGACTCCATATAGCATAAGATGGACATCGGAGGGCCACCAGGGGGCCCATGAGGTAGGGGGCCCGCCCAAGGGGTAGGGCGCGCCCCCCACCCTCGTGGGCAGGGTGTGGCCCCCCTGGTGAAGTTCTTGCTCTCAGTATTTTTTATATATTTGGAAAACATCTTCCGTGAAGTTTCAGGACTTTTGGAGCTGTGCAGAATAAGTCTCTAATATTTGCTCCTTTTCCAGCCCAGAATCCCAGCTGCCGGTATTCTCCCTCTTTATGGAAACCTTGTAAAATAAGAGAGAATAGGCATAAGTATTGTGACATAATGTGTAATAACAGCCCATAATGCAATAAATATTGATATAAAATCATGATGCAAAATGGACGTATCAACTCCCCCAAGCTTAGACCTCGCTTGTCCTCAAGCGAAAAGCCGAAATCGAAAAATATGTCCACATGTTTAGAGATAGAGGTGTCGATAAAAATAAGATACGGACATGAGGGCATCATGATCATTCTTAGAACAACAACTTATATAATTCTTGTCATATGATTTCTTATGCTAGAGTAATAATTCAATCACAATTTCAAGTATGAAGCGTAAACATCATTGAAAACTAAGAAACTATAATCTCAGTCATTGGAGCAATTGCAATTTATCATAACATAGGAAAGAGTCAATATATAAGAGCTTTTCAGCAAGTCCACATACTCAACTATCATATAGTCTTTCACAATTGCTGACACTCACGCAATACTTATGGTTATGGAGTTTTAATCGGACACAGAGAAAGATAGGGGCTTATAGTTTTGCCTCCCAACGTTTTACCTCAAGGGTAATGTCAACAATAATAGTTCATGAAAACTCACATCCAATTAGCCATATATACCAAGATCTTTCCAACATACTGTGCTTGCCAAAGGATAAAACGTTAAAAAGGAAGGGTGAAGATCACCATGACTCTTATGCAAGGTAGGAGATGAAAGTAAAAGATAGGCCCTTCGCAGAGGGAAGTAGAGGTTGTCATGCGCTTTTATGGTTGGATGCACAAAAATCTTAATGCGAAAGAACATCACTTTATATTGCCACTTGTGATATGGACCTTTATTATGCAGTCTGTCGCTTTTATTTCTTCCATATCACACGATCGTATAAAGCTTATTTTCTCCCACACTGATAAGTCATACATATTTAGAGAGCAATTTTTATTGCTTGCACCGATGACAACTTACTTGGAGGATGTTACTCAATCCATAGGTAGGTATGGTGGACTCTCATGGCAAAACTGGTTTAAGGGTATTTGGAAGCACAAGTAGTATCTCTACTTGGTGCGATGAATTTGGCTAGCATGAGGGGGAAAGGCAAGCTCAACCATGTTGGATGATCCATGACAATATAATTTATCTCAGATGTAAGAAAACATAACCCATTACGTTGTCTTCCTTGTCCAACGTAAACTCTTTAACATGTCATATTTTAATGAGTGCTCACAATCATAAAAGGTGTCCAAGATAGTATATTTATATGTGCAGACCTCTCTTTCTTTATTACTTCCTATTAATTGCAACGATGACCAAAACTATGTTTGTCAACTCTCAACAACTTTTATTCATCATGCTTTTTATATGTGAGCTCATTACTCACCATTAGATCCATATGATCTCTTTGTTTCCCCCTTTTTATTTCTTTCTCTTTTCTTTTATTCACTTAGGATCATGGAAAAATAATCAAGCCCTTGACTCAACACTAATCTTTATTATATATAGCTCACGGACTCGATTACATAGAGGGATCATAAAGCAAAACTCAAAACTAGATCATGTCATAAACTTTATTCTACTAGATCAAGATATTACCAAAAGGATCGAACTAAGAAAAATGGTAAAGATAAAAGTGATGGTGATACGATACCGGGGCACTCCCCCAAGCTTGGCAATTGCCAAGGGGAGTGCCCATACCAGATACTCAATTCTTCTTTGTTGGTGGAGAAGATGATGGTTTTGTTGATGGCGTAGGCTTATTCCTTAATTTGCATTTGAGGACAGAATTTTGGTCCCTTAGGTCCTCGATCTCCCGTTCCAGGCTCAGTATCTTTTTGCATAGTTCCTGTTTGTTTTCCTGCAAGAGGCGAAAAGGGATAGACTCGATCTTAGGTTTCTTTACTCTATCAGGAAGGCTTGACTTTTTGAACTCCACATGCATGTCCCCAGGTTGAGGTAGTGGGACTTCATCTTCATCTGAGCTCGTCTCCTCCTTTCCCTTAGGTTCATAGTCCTCTTCTTCTTTCGTAGTCCAACCACAATGCTCCACATCTCCATAGACTTTAGGATCTGCAAGGTAATCAGCCACATAGCTCTCTCCTTCCGAATCTTGGGATGACATGTTACTCGAATCTGCAGCAAGACAACTCGAAACAAAGACAGGAGATATTTGCGTGATACGGGAGTCAAAACCTCCGGGAAATTATATAATGAATTTTTACCGACCAAAATACGTAACGTGTAAGAAAACGGAGTCCGGAAAGCGCACGAGGTGCCCACGAGGTAGGGGCGCGTCCAGTAGGGTAGGGCGCGCCCTCCACCCTCATGGAGGCCTCGTGTCCTTCCCGGACTGCCTCTTATTTTTCTATTTTTCTAAATATTCCAAAATGGTGAAATATTGCCTTAAAAACTGTTTTGGAGTCGGTTTACTTACCGTACCACATACCTATTCCTTTTCGGAGTCTGAAACGTTCCGAAAAGTGTCCCTTATGTATTCCTCCGGGGTTACAATTTCAATAACATTGGTTTCAACATTTATGGGATTACCTGAGATATAATGTTTGATTCTTTGACCGTTCACCACCTTCGGATTTGTGCCTTCGAAGTTGATGATTTTTATGGCACCGGAACAATAGACCTCCTCGATAACGTAAGGACCTTCCCATTTAGAGAGAAGTTTTCCTGCAAAAAATCTTAAACAAGAGTTGTATAGCAATACATAATCACCTACATTAAACTCATGCTTTTGTATCCTTTTATCATGCCATCTTTTAACTTTTTCTTTAAACAACTTGAAATTTTCATAGGCTTGGGTTCTCCATTCATCGAGTGCGCTAATATCAAATAACCTTTTCTCACCGGCAAGTTTAAAATCATAATTGAGCTCTTTAATAGCCCAATATGCCTTGTGTTCTAGTTCGAGAGGTAAGTGACATGCTTTTCCATAAACCATTTTATACGGAGACATACCCATAGGATTTTTATATGTAGTTCTATAGGCCCATAATGCATCATCAAGTTTCTTGGACCAATTCTTTCTAGATCTATTAACAGACTTTTGCAAAATTAATTTGAGTTCTCTATTACTCAATTCTACTTGACCACTAGACTGAGGGTGATAAGGGGATGCAATTCTATGATTAACATCATACTTAGCAAGCATTTTACGGAAAGCACCATGAATAAAATGTGAACCACCATCAGTCATTAAATATCTAGGGACTCCAAATCTTGGAAAAATAACTTCTTTAAGCATTTTAATAGAAGTGTTATGATCAGCACTACTAGTTGGAATAGCTTCTACCCACTTAGTAACATAATCAACAGCAACTAAAATATGTGTATAACCATTAGAGGCAGGAAAAGGTCCCATATAGTCAAAGCCCCAAACATCAAATGGTTCAATAACAAGTGAATAGTTCATAGGCATTTCTTGACGTCTACTAATATTACCAATTCTTTGACATTCATCACAAGATAAGACAAACTTACGGGCATCCTTGAAGAGAGTAGGCCAATAAAAACCAGATTGCAATACCTTATGTGCAGTTATATCTCCAGCATGGTGCCCTCCATAAGCTTCAGAGTGACACTTGCGTAGGATATGTTCCTGTTCATACTTAGGTAGACAACGTCTAATAACACCATCTACTCCTTTATAAAGATGTGGGTCATCCCAAAAGTAATGCCTAAAATCATAGAAGAACTTTTTCTTTTGCTGGTATGTGAAACTAGGTGGTATGAATTTGGCAACAATGTAATTAGCATAATCAGCATATCATGGAGTAGTATGAGAAGCATTTATAACATTTAGTTGCTCATCAGGAAAGCTATCATCAATAGGTAGTGGGTCATCAAGCACATTTTCTAACCTAGACAAGTTGTCTGCAACGGGGTTCTCAGCTCCCTTTCTATCAACAGTATGTAAGTCAAATTCTTGTACCAAGAGAGCCCATCTAATAAGTCTAGGTTTAGCATCTTTCTTTTCCATAAGATATTTAATAGCAGCATGATCAGTGTGAATAGTTACTTTAGAATCAACAATATAAGGTCTGAACTTATCACAAGCAAATACAACTGCTAAGAATTCTTTTTCAGTAGCAGCATAATTTCTTTGAGCATTGTCTAGGGTTTTACTAGCATATTGAATAACGTTTAATTTCTTATCAACTCTTTGCCCTAGAACAACACCTACAGCATAATCACTAGCATCACACATAATTTCAAAGGGTAAATTCCAATCAGGTGGCTGAACAATAGGTGCAGAGATCAATGCTTTCTTAAGTATTTCAAATGCTTCTAGACAATCATCATCAAAGACAAATGGTATATCTTTTTGTAATAAATTAGTCAGAGGCCGAGAAATTTTTGAGAAGTCCTTAATGAACCTCCTATAAAATCTGGCATGACTAAGGAAACTTCTTATACCTTTGATGTCCTTGGGGCATGGCATCTTTTCAATAGCATCAACCCTGGCTTTATCAACTTTAATACCTCTTTCAGAAACTTTATGCCCCAAGACAATACCTTCATTAACCATAAAGTGGCACTTTTCCCAATTCAAGACAAGATTAGTTTCTTCACATCTCTACAAAACTCGATCAAGGTTGCTCAAGCAATCATCAAAAGAAGATCCATAGACGGAGAAATCTTCCATGAAAACCTCACAAATCTTTTCACAAAAGTCAGAGAATATAGCCATCATGCATCTTTGAAAGGTAGCAGGTGCATTACATAAACCAAAAGGCATACGTCTATAAGCAAAAGTACCAAAAGGGCAAGTAAAAGTAGTCTTTGATTGATCTTTGGCTGACACAGGTATTTGAGAGAAACCAGAATAACCATCTAGAAAGCAAAAATGTGTATGTTTGGATAATCTTTCTAGCACTTGATCGATAAAAGGTAAGGGGTAATGATCCTTTTTAGTGGCCTTATTTAATTTGCGGAAATCAATTACCATCCTATAACCGGTAATAATTCTTTGAGGAATCAATTCATCTTTATCATTAGGAACGACAGTAATACCTCCCTTCTTAGGGACACAATGGACAGGACTTACCCACTGACTATCAGCAACGGGATAGATTATACCTGCCTCGAGGAGCTTTAGTATTTCCTTTCTTACCACTTATTTCATTTTAGGATTCAGCCATCGTTGATGATCACGAACTGGTTTAGCATCTTCTTCCAAATTTATTTTATGTTGACATAGAGTGGGACTAATGCCCTTAAGATCATCAAGAGTATACCCAATAGCAACACGATGCTTCTTCAGAGTTTTCAATAATCTCTCTTCCTCATGCTTTGAAAGGTTAGCACTAATAATAACATGATATATATTTTTCTCATCAAGATAAGCATATTTAAGAGTATCAGGCAACGGTTTAAGCTCAAACACGGGATCACCCTTGGGTGGAGGAGGATCCCCTAGGATTTTAACAGGCAAATTGTGTTTCAGAATAGGTTCCTATTTAAAGAATACTTCATCTATTTCCCTTCTTTCATTCGTAAACATATCATTTTCATGGTCTAGCAAATATTGTTCTAAAGGATCACTAGGAGGTACAGCAATAGAAGAAAGACCAATAATTTCATCCTTACTAGGTAATTCTTCTTCACGGTGTTGTTTACTAAATTTGGAGAAATTAAATTCATGAGACATATCATCTAAACCGATAGTAATAACATCCCTTTTGCAATCTATCTTAGCATTAACAGTGTTCAAGAACGGTCTACCAAATATAATGGGACAAAAGCTATCTTGTGGGGAACCAAGAACAAGAAAATCAGCAGGATATTTAGTTTTCCCACACAATACTTCAACATCTCTAACAATTCCCATTGGTGGAATAGTATCTCTATTGGCAAGTTTAATTGTGACATCAATATCTTCTATCTCAGCAGGTGCAATATCATGCATAATTTCTTTGTATAAGGCGTAAGGTATTGCACTAGCACTAGCACCCATATCACATAAGCCATGATAACAATGATCTCCTATTTTAACAGAAATAAGGCATGCCTACCACAGGTCTGTTTTTACCTTTTGCACAAGGTTTAGCAATTCTAGCAGTCTCATCAAGGAAATGAATAACATGCCCATCAATATTATCAGACAAGAGACCTTTAACAATAGCAATATCAAGTTCAACTTTAATTTGCTGAGAAGGTGTATAAGTTTTAGTATTGCTTTTACGAACCACAGTTGAAGATTTAGCATGATCCTTTATCCTAACAGGGAAATGTGGTTTCTCAACATAAGTAGTAACAATAGGATCATTATAAGTGATCGTCTTTTCTTCAACTTTAATAGGTGCAGCTAATTTTACTTCTATGGGAGGATGACATTTAAACCACTTCTCCTTGGGGAGATTAACATAAGCAGCAAAATATTCACAGAAAGAAGATACTATCTCACAGTCAAGTCCATATTTAGTGCTAAATGTACGGAAAACATCAGTATCCATAAAAGATTTAACACAATCAAACTTAGGTGTCATACTTGACTTCTTACCTTCGTCGAGGTCCCAATCTTCAGAGTTGCGTTTAATTCTTTCCAATAAATTCCATTTGAATTCAATAGTCTTCGTCATAAAAGAGCCAGCACAAGAAGTATCGAGCATGGTGTGATTGTTATCAAAAAGCCGAGCATATAAATTTTGAATAATCATCTCTCTTGAGAGCTCATGATTGGGGCATGAATATAACATTGATTTAAGCCTCCCCCAAGCTTGAGCGATGCTTTCTCCTTCGTGAGGCCAAAAATTATATATATAATTGCGATCACGATGAACAAGATGCATAGGATAAAACTTCTGATGAAATTCCAATTTCAATCGTTTGTAGTTCCATGACCCCGTATCATCACATAGCCTATACCATGTCAATGCATCTTCCTTCAAAGATAAAGGGAAGACCTTCTTCTTAACAACATCTCTGGGTACACCTGCAAGCTTAAATAATCCACAAACTTCATCCACGTATATTAGGTGCTCATCAGGATGCATTGTTCCGTCTCCTGCAAAAGGATTATCTAGCATTTTTTCTATCATACCCGAAGGAATTTCAAAGCAGACATTTTCATTTTCATTTTCAGTAGGTTGAGGAGCAACTCTTTGCTCTACTGGTCGGGGTGAAGATACCCCGAACAAGCCCCTCAGAGGATTACTTTCCATAGTAACAAGTGACAGGAAATTTCAGCACACTATATAAATTTTCCTTACCAAATTCCACCTACCAAAGGCGCTTCACTCCCCGGCAACGGCGCCAGAAAAGAGTCTTGATGACCCACAAGTATAGGGGATCTATCGTAGTCCTTTCGATAAGCAAGAGTGTCAAACCCAACGAGGAGCAAAAGGAAATGATAAGCAGTTTCCAGTAAGGTATTCTCTCCAAGTACTGAAATAAGTGGTAACAGATAGTTTTGTGATAGGATAATTTGTAACGAGCAACAAGTAACAAAAGTAAATAAAGTGCAGCAAGGTGGCCCAATCCTTTTTGTAGCAAAGGACAAGCCTGGACAAACTCTTATATAGAGAAAAGCGCTCCCGAGGACACATGGGAATATCATCAAGCTAGTTTTCATCACGTTCATATGATTCACGTTCGGTACTTTGATAATTTGGTGTGTGGGTGGACCGGTGCTTGGGTGCTGTCCTTACTTGGACAAGCATCCCACTTATAGTTAACCTCTATTGCAAGCATCCGCAACTACAACAAAAGTATTAAGGTAAACCTAACCATAGCATGAAACATATGGATCCAAATCAGCCACTTACGAAGCAACGCATAAACAAGGGTTTAAGCTTCTGTCACTCTAGCAACCCATCATCTACTTATTATTTCCCAATGCCTTCCTCTAGGCCCAAATAATGGTGAAGTGTTATGTAGTCGACGTTCACATAACACCACTAGAGGAGAGACAACATACTTCTCATCAAAATATCAAACGAATACCAAATTCACATGACTACTAATAGCAAGACTTCTCCCATGTCCTCAGGAACAAATGTAACTACTCACAAAGCATATTCATGTTCATAATCAGAGGGTTATTAATATGCATATAGGATCTAAACATATGATCTTCCACCAAATAAACCAACTAGCATCAACTACAAGGAGTAATTAACACTACTAGCAACCTACTAGTACCAATCCCGGACTTGGAGACAAGAATTGGATACAAGAGATGAACTAGGGTTTTGAGAGGAGATGGTGCTGATGAAGATGTTGATGGAGATTGCCCTCTCCCGATGAGAGGAGCATTGGTGATGACGATGGCGATGATTTCCCTCTTCCGGAGGGAAGTTCCCCCGGCAGAATAGCTTCGTCAGAGCCCTAGATTGGTTCCGCCAAGGTTCCGCCTCGTGGTGGCGGAGTTTCGTCCGAGGAGATGGCTTATGATTTTTTTTCTCATCGAAAGACTCCATATAGCAGAAGATGGACATCAGAGGGCCTCCAGGGGGCCCACGAGGTAGGGGCGCGCCCAGGGGGGTAGGGCGCGCCTCCTACCCTCGTGGGCAGGGTGTGGCCCCCCTGGTGAACTTCTTGCGCTTAGTATTTTTTATATATTCTGAAAACATCTTCCGTGAAGTTTCAAGACTTTTGGAGCTGTGCAGAATAGGTCTCTAATATTTGCTCCTTTTCCAGCCCAGAATCCCAGCTGTCGGCATTCTCCCTCTTTATGTAAACCTTGTAAAATAAGAGAGAATAGGCATAAGTATTGTGACATAATGTGTAATAACAGCCCATTATGCAATAAATATCGATATAAAAGCATGATGCAAAATGGACGTATCAGTGCGCCATAGAGAGGGCTGGCCCTCCCCCTCCTCCACTCATTTATATACGGGGGAGGGGGACACCCCATGGACACACAAGTTGATCAGTTGATCTTTTAGCCGTGTGCGGTGCCCCCCTCCACCATAATCCACCTCGGTTATATCGTAGCGGTGCTTAGGCGAAGCCCTGTTCCGGTAGCATCATCACCACCGTTATCACGCCGTCGCGCTGACGAAACTCTCCTTCGAAGCTCTATTGGATCGTGAGTTCACGGGACATCACCGAGCTAAACGTGTGCAGATCATGGAGGTGTCGTACGTTCGGTACTAGGGATTGGTCGATCGTGAAGACGTACGACTACATCAACCACGTTGTCATAACGCTTCCGCTTACGATCTACGAGGGTACGTGGGCGACACTCTTCCCTCTCGTTGCTATGCATCACCATGATCTTGCGTGTGCGTAGGAGTTTTTTTTTGAAATTACTGCGTTCCCCAACACCACATTGGCTGCTCACAATAATAGAGATGCTGATAGTCATTCCCTTATAACAATTGTGGGCCCGCTCGCAGCACCATAGCGGCTGCTTGCATCAATGAGAGCCCCGGCAACCACTTTGTTGCAGCACCCGCTACCCAATCTCATAGCACCCCTAGTGGCTATTGTTGGGAAGGATCTCAATAAGGGGATGGCTAAGGATATGTGAGAGGGTTGGGGTGCAATGCATGGCAACAAGTTCAGACAGGTAGTGGGGTGCGAGCTTTGAGAAATGCATAGAGGATACCGTGGCTATTGCAACCTTTGGCCTGCAACAATGATGTTGTGATCAATGCGGTGCAACCCTGTAACACAATGGGGTTCGGATGTTGCAGACGGAACCGAGATTGGAAGAAAAGGGAGTAGGCGAGATGGGGGATCCGGGGAAGAATATGAGTGTGGGAAGCTTCGGCAGATGGGGTAGAGGGTGTGTGTGGGACCACAAAATGCGTGGCACGCGAGCAAGGCGACTGAAGTGTGCGCTGGAAATAGTCGCCTTATTATTATCGCTTCCCTTTTCAAAATGTCGGCATGGGAAAAAAGTTTACTTCCATATTTTTACTTGATAGAAAGTTTAACTACTCCCTCTGTCCCGAATTCTTGTCGCACAAATGGATAAACTGAATGTATCTAGAATTAAAATACGTCTAGATACATCCATTTCCGTGACAAGTAATTCTGACAAGTAATTCTGGACGGAGGGATTATAAAAATTTCATTGTAGCCAAGTATTTTTATGCTTTCTTAGAACTAGCAACTTACTTCATTCTATACTAACATTTACTTTCATGTTCACGGTGGAAAACCATCACATTTCACATATTCTATTTATAAATAATTTTATGCAAGTAAACATATTCTTCTTTCTTTTTTGACACGCAAACCTATTCTTCTGATTGATATGATTCTTTGATTATTGTAAATCTAGTTGGGAAACAAGAGTGCCAAACAACCGGAACCTAGAATAAGTGGTTGTCAGTTGAATTATAGATTGGCACTCCCAATGCACACTTTCCACGATCATGTTAACTTTACTATAGGATAACCCGTGCTACGCCGCATCGTTCTTTGCTCGTGGGATTAACCTGTTTTCTCTAGCAGGTTATTTCGGTCGGTTGTTTCATTTTTTATCTAGGCTGATTTGAGTTTTAATTATGCTCTCGCAATATTTTCTAATTCGTATATCGTGTTGGGCTATTGCTAGAGAGGATATTCGTTCTGAGAGGAGAGTGGATTTATTAGGTGCTAGGTTGTGGTGTCCTTACACGTTTCACCCTCGGTGTCAACCAGTGGTGGTTGTGAGACCCTAGAAGCTCTTATTCCATGTTAAAACCATGGAATTACTGCTATAATGCTCGCATGGGTCAACCGTTGAAGCTCTCACTTGCTCAATTTGGCTTCCTGCTCTGATCGCTCTCTTAGTTTGTTTTCGCTCCCTCCACTTCTAGTTGAGAAAAAAACCAGCTATCATATTTTTTATTTGAAGAATTTCATTAAATAAAAAAACCAGGTGTTAAAAAATGGGTTAAAAGCCAACTAAAATACATGAATAAAAAATTGTTGGGGAACGTAGTAATTTCAAAAAATTTCCTACGCACACGCAAGATCATGGTGATGCATAGCAACGAGAGGGGAGAGTGTTGTCCACGTACCCTCGTAGACCGAAAGCGGAAGCGTTAGCACAATCGGTTGATGTAGTCGTACGTCTTCACGATCCGACCGATCAAGTACCGAACGTACGGCACCTCCGAGTTCAGCACACGTTCAGCCCGATGACGCCCCTCGAACTCCGATCCAGCCGAGTGTTGAGGGAGAGTTTCATCAGCACAACGGCGTGGTGACGATGTTGATGTTCTACCGACGCAGGGCTTCCCTTAAGCACTGCTACAGTATTATCGAGGTGGACTATGGTGGAGGGGGGCACCGCACACGGCTAAGAGATCAATGATCAATTGTTGTCCATGGGGTGCCCCCTGCCCCCGTATATAAAGGAGCAAGGGGGGTGCGGCCGGCCATAGGAGGAGGCGCGCAGGAGTCCTACTCCTACCGGGAGTAGGACTCCCCTCCTTTTTCCTAGTTGGATTAGGACTTGGGGGGAAGGAGTGGAGGAGAAGGAAGGAAGGGGGTGCCGCCCCCCTCTCCTTGTCCTATTCGGACTAGGGGAGGGGCGCGCAGCCAGCCCTTGCCTCCTCTCCTCTCTTCCACCTAGGCCCACTAAGGCCTATTTGATGCCCGGGGGGTTCCGGTAACCTCCCGGTACTCCAGTAAAATCCTGATTTTACCCGGAACACTTCCGATATCCAAACATAGGCTTCCAATATATCAATATTCATGTCTCGGCCATTTCAAGACTCCTCGTCATGTCCGTGATCACATCCGGGACTCCGAACAACCTTCGGTACATCAAAACATATAAACTCATAATATAACTGTCATCGTAATGTTAAGCGTGCGGACCCTACGGGTTCGAGAACTATGTAGACATGATCGAGACACGTCTCTGGTCAATAACCAATAGCGGAACCTAGATGCTCATATTGGCTCCTACATATTCTACGAAGATCTTTATCGGTCAGACCGCATAACAACATACGTTGTTCCCTTTGTCATCGGTATGTTACTTGCCCGAGATTCGATCGTCGGTATCTCGTTACCGGCAAGTCTCTTTACTAGTTCCGTAATACATCATCCCGCAACTAACTCATTAGTTGCAATGCTTGCAAGGCTTAAGTGATGTGCATTACCGAGAGGGCCCAGAGATACCTCTCCGACAATCGGAGTGACAAATCCTAATCTCGAAATACGCCAACCCAACAAGTACCTTCGGAGACACCTGTAGAGAACCTTTATAATCACCCAGTTATGTTGTGATGTTTGGTAGCACACAAAGTGTACCTCCGGTAAACGGGAGTTGCATAATCTCATAGTCATAGGAACATGTATAAGTCATGAAGAAAGCAATAGCAACATACTAAACGATCGTGTGCTAAGCTAACAGAATGGGTCATGTCAATCACATCATTCTCCTAATGATGTGATCCCGTTAATCAAATGACAACCCATGTCAATGGCTAGGAAACTTTACCATCTTTGATCAACGAGCTAGTCAAGTAGAGGCATACTAGTGACACTCTGTTTGTCTATGTATTCACACATGTATTATGTTTCTGGTTAATACAACTCTAGCATGAATAATAAACATTTATCATGATATAAAGAAATAAATAATAACTTTATTATTGCCTCTAGGGCATATTTCCTTCAGTCTCCCACTTGCACTAGAGTCAATAATCTAGATTACACAGTAATGATTCTAACACCCATGGAGCCTTGGTGTTGATCATGTTTTGCTCGTGGAAGAGGCTTAGTCAATGGGTCTGCAACATTCAGATCCGTATGTATCTTGCAAATTTCTATGTCTCCCACCTGGACTAGATCCCGGATGGAATTGAAGCGTCTCTTGATGTGCTTGGTTCTCTTGTGAAATCTAGATTCCTTTGTTAAGGCAATTGCTCCAGTATTGTCACAAAAGATTTTCATTGGACCTGATGCACTAGGTATGACACCTAGATCGGATATGAACTCCTTCATCCAGACTCCTTCTTCATTTGCTGCTTCCGAAGCAGCTATGTACTCCGCTTCACATGTAGATCCCGCCACAACGCTTTGTTTAGAACTGCACCAACTGACAGCTCCACCGTTCAATGTAAACACGTATTCGATTTGCGATTTAGAATCGTCCGGATCAGTGTCAAAGCTTGCATCAACGTAACCATTTACGATGAGTTCTTTGTCACCTCCATAAACGAGAAACATATCCTTAGTCCTTTTCAGGTACTTCAGGATGTTCTTGACCGCTGTCCAGTGATCCACTCCTGGATTACTTTGGTACCTCCCTGCTAGACTTATAGCAAGGCAGACATCAGGTCTGGTACATAGCATTGCACACATGATAGAGCCTATGGCTGAAGCATAGGGAACATCTTTCATTTTCTCTCTATCTTTTGCAGCGGTCGGGCATTGAGTCTTACTCAACTTCACACCTTGTAACATAGGCAAGAACCCTTTCTTTGCTTGATCCATTTTGAACTTCTTCAAAACTTTGTCAAGGTATGTGCTTTGTGAAAGTCCAATTAAGTGTCTTGATCTATCTCTATAGATCTTAATGCCCAATATATAAGCAGCTTCACCGAGGTCTTTCATTGAAAAACTCTTATTCAAGTATCCCTTTATGCTATCCAGAAATTCTATATCATTTCCAATCAGCAATATGTCATCCACATATAATATCAGAAATTCTACAGAGCTCCCACTCACTTTCTTGTAAATACAGGCTTCTCCAAAAGTCTGTATAAAACCAAATGCTTTGATCACACTATCAAAGCGTTTATTCCAACTCCGAGAGGCTTGCACCAGTCCATAAATGGATCGCTGGAGCTTGCACACTTTGTTAGCTCCCTTTGGATCGACAAAACCTTCCGGTTGCATCATATACAACTCTTCTTCCAGAAATCCATTCAAGAATGCAGTTTTGACATCCATCTGCCATATTTCATAATCATAAAACGCGGCAATTGCCAACATGATTCGGACAGACTTAAGCATCGCTACAGGTGAGAAGGTCTCATCGTAGTCAATCCCTTGAACTTGTCGAAAACCTTTCGCAACAAGTCGAGCTTTGTAGATAGTAACATTACCGTCAGCGTCAGTCTTCTTCTTGAAGATCCATTTATTCTCAATTGCTTGCCGATCAACGGGCAAGTCAACCAAAGTCCACACTTTGTTCTCATACATGGATCCCATCTCAGATTTCATGGCTTCAAGCCATTTTGCGGAATCTGGGCTCACCATCGCTTCTTCATAGTTCGTAGGTTCATCATGATCTAGTAGCATGACTACTAGAATGGGATTACCGTACCACTCTGGTGCGGATCTTACTCTGGTTGATCTACGAAGACCAGTAGCAACTTGATCTGACGTTTCATGATCATCATCATTAACTTCCTCACTAGTTGGTGTAGGTGTCACAGAAACCGATTTATGTGATGTATTACTTTCCAATAAGGGAGCAGGTACAATTACCTCAAAGTTCTACTTTCCTCCCACTCACTTCTTTTGAGAGAAACTCCTTCTCTAGAAAGGATCCATTCTTGGCAACGAATGTCTTGCCTTCGGATCTGTGATAGAAGGTGTACCCAACAGTCTCCTTTGGGTATCCTATGAAGACACATTTCTCCGATTTGGGTTCGAGCTTATCAGGTTGAAGCTTTTTCACATAAGCATTGCAGCCCCAAACTTTCAGAAACGACAACTTTGGTTTCTTGCCAAACCACAATTCGTAAGGCGTCGTCTCAACGGATTTTGATGGTGTCCTATTTAACGTGAATGCGGTCGTCTCTAAAGCATAACCCCAAAACGATAGCGGTAAATCTGTAAGAGACATCATAGATTGCACCATATCTAGTAAAGTACGATTACGATGTTCGGACACACCATTACGTTGTGGTGTTCCGAGTGGCGTGAGTTGCGAAACTATTCCGCATTGTTTCAAATGTAGACCAAACTCATAACTCAAATATTCTCCTCCACGATCAGATCGTAGAAACTTTATTTTCTTATTACGATGATTTTCATCTTCACTCTGAAATTCTTTGAACTTTTCAAATGTTTCAGACTTATGCTTCATTAAGTAGATATACCCATATCTTCTTAAATCATCTGTGAAGGTGAGAAAATAACGATATCCGCCACGAGCCTCAACATTCATCTGACCACATACATCTGTATGTATGATTTCCAACAAATCTGTTGCTCTCTCCATAGTTCCGGAGAACGGCGTTTTAGTCATCTTGCCCATGAGGCACGGTTCGCAAGTACCAAGTGATTCATAATCAAGTGGTTCCAAAAGTCCATCAGTATGGAGTTTCTTCATGCGCTTTATACCGATATGACCTAAACGGCAGTGCCACAAATAAGTTGCACTATCATTATCAACTCTGCATCTTTTGGCTTCAACATTATGTATATGTGTATTACTACTATCGAGATTCATCAAAAATAGACCACTCTTTAAGGGTGCATGACCATAAAAGAGATTACTCATATAAATAGAACAACCATTATTCTCTGATTTAAATGAATAACCGTCTCGCATCAAACAAGATCTAGATATAATGTCCATGCTCAACGCTGGCACCAAATAACAATTATTTAGGTCTAATACTGATAACCCACAAGTATAGGGGATCGCAACATCTTTCGAGGGTAGAGTCTTCAACCCAAATTTATTGATTCGACACAAGGGGAGCCAAAGAATATTCTCAAGTATTAGCAGCTGAGTTGTCAATTCAACCACACCTGGAAACTTAGTATCTACAGCAAAGTGTTTAGTAGCAAAGTAATATGATAGTAGTGGTAATGGCAACAAAAGTAAAGACAGCAAAAGTAATGTTTTTGGTATTTTGTAGTGATTGTAACAGTAGCAGTGGAAAAGTAAACAAGCGTAAACCAGTATATGGAAAACTCGTAGGCATCGGATCAGTGATGGATAATTATGCCGGATGCGGTTCATCATGTAACAGTCATAACATAGGGTGACACAAAACTAGCTCCAATTCATCAATGTAATGTAGGCATGTATTCCGTATATAGTCATATGTGCTTATGGAAAATAACTTGCATGACATCTTTTGTCCTACCCTCCCGTGGCAGCGGGGTCCTATTAGAAACTTAGGGATATTAAGGCCTCCTTTTAATAGAGAACCGGAACAAAGCATTAGCACATAGTGAATACATGAACTCCTCAAACAACGGTCATCACCGGGAGTGGTCCCGATTATTGTCACTTCGGGGTTGTCGGATCATAACACATAGTAGGTGACTATAGACTTGCAAGATAGGATCTGGAACTCTCATATATTGATGAAAACATAATAGGTTCAAATCTGAAATCATGGCACTCGGGCCCTAGTGACAAGCATTAAGCATAGCAAAGTCATAGCAACATCAATCTCAAAACATAATGGATACTAGGGATCAAACCCTAACAAAACTAACTCGATTACATGATAAATCTCATCCAACCCATCACCGTCCAGCAAGCCTACGATGGAATTACTCACGCACGGCGGTGAGCATCATGAAATTGGTGATGGGGGATGGTTGATGATGACGACGGTGATGAATCCCCCTCTCCGGAGCCCCGAACGGACTCCAGATCAGCCCTCCCGAGAGGTTTTAGGGCTTGGCGGCGGCTCCGTATCGTAAAACGCGATGATTTCTTCTCTCTGATTTTTTTCTCTCCGAAAGCGAATATATAGAGTTGGAGTTGGCATCGGAGGGTCTCCAGGGGTCCCACGAGATAGGGGGCGCGCCCTAGGGGGGGCGCCCCCACCCTCGTGGAAAGGGTGTGGGCCCCCTGGTCTTCATGTTTGGCGAGGATTTTTTATTATTTTTTCTAAGACCTCCCGTGGAGTTTCAGGTCATTCCGAGAATATTTGTTTTCTGCACATAAAACAACATCATGGTAATTCTGTTGAAAACAACGTCAGTCCGGGTTAGTTCCATTCAAATCATACAAATTAGAGTCTAAAACAAGGGCAAAAGTGTTTGGAAAAGTAGATACGACGGAGACGTATCAACTCCCCCAAGCTTAAACCCTTGCTTGTCCTCAAGCAATTCAGTTGACAAACTGAAAGAAAGAAAGAAAAACTTTTACAAACTCTGTTTGCTCTTGTTGTTGTAACTATGTCAAGCCAGCATTCAAGTTTTCAGCATAGATCATAACTAACCACATTTGCAATAATTCTCAGGTCTCATAATCACTCATATCAATAGCATAATCAACTAGCAAGTCATAATAATAAATCTCGGATGACAACACTTTCTCAAAACAATCATAATATGATATAACAAGATGGTATCTCGCTAGCCCTTTCTGAGACCGCAAAACATAAATGCAGAGCACCTTTAAAGATCAAGGACCGACTAGACATTGTAATTCATGGTAAAAGAGATCCAATCATAGTCACACCCAACATAAATTAATACTGATGAATGCAAATGACAGTTGTGCTCTCTAGCTAGTGCTTTTTAATAAGAGGGTGATGACTCAACATAAAAGTAAATGGATAGGCCCTTCGCAGAGGGAAGCAGGGATTTGTAGAGGTGCCAGAGCTTGGTTTTGAAATAGAGATAAATTGCATTTTGAGCGGTATACTTTCATTGTCAACGTAACAACTAAGAGATGGCGATATCTTCCATGCTAAACACATTATAGGCGGTTCCCAAATAGAATGGTAAAGTTTATACTCCCCTCCACCAACAAACATCAATCCATGGCTTGCTCAAAACAACGAGTGCCTCCAACATACATCGGGTCCCAGGGGGAGTTTTGTTTGCAATTAATTTTGATTTAGTTTGCATAAAGCATGGGACTGGGCATCCCGGTGACCAGCCATTTTCTCGTGAGTGAGGAGCGGAGTCCACTCCTCTTGAGAATAACCCGCCTAACACGGAAGATAAGGACAGCCTTTGTTGATACATGAGCTATTCGAGCATACAAAACAGAATGTTTATTTGAAGGTTTAGAGTTTGGCACATACAAATTTACTTGGAACGGCAGGTAGATACCGCATATAGGAAGGTATAGTGGACTCATCTGGAATAACTTTGGGGTTTAAAGGATGGGATGCACAAGCACTATTCCCGCTCAGTACAGGTGAAGTCTAGCAAAAGACTGGGAAGCGACCAACTAGAGAGCGATAGCAGCCATGTACATGCATTAAAATTAATAAACATTGGATGCAGGCATGAGTAGGATATAATCCACCATGAACATAAATATCGTGAAGGCTATTTTGATTTGTTTCAACTACATGCGTGAACATGTGCCAAGTCAAGTCACTTAAATCATTCAAAGGAGGATACCACCCCATCATACCACAACATAATCATCTTAATAGCATGTTGGCACACAAAGTAAATCATTATAACGCATAGCTAATCAAGCATGGCACAAGCAACTACGATCTCTAATTGTCATTGCAAACATGTTTATTCATAATAAGCTGAATCAAGAACGCGGGACTCATCATATTTACAAAAACAAAAGAGGTCGAGTTCATACTAGCTTTTCTCATCTCAGTCAGTCCATCATATATCATCATAATTGCCTTTCACTTGCACGACCGAACGGTGTGAATAATAATAAGAGTGCATGTGCATTGGACTAAGCTGGAATCTGCGAGCATTCAATAAACAGGAGAAGACAAGGCAATATGAGCTCTTGGGTTAATTCAACAATAATGCATATAAGAGCCACTTCAACAATTTAATTATGGTCTTCTCCTAGTGACCCCCAAAGAAAAGAAAAGAAGTAAAAAACTATTTACATGGGAAAGCTCCCAACAAGCAAAAGAAGAACAGGAAATGTTTTTGGGTTTTCTTTTTAATTATTACTACTACATGCATGGAAAGTAAATTAATTAAAAGCTACAACTAATTTTTTTTGGTTTTATTAAGGTTTATTAAACACACAAGAAGAAAGCAGGAAAAAGAAAATAAACTAGCATGGATAATACAATGAAAAAGTATGAGCATCGACATCTAGCAATGAGTGTGTGTGAACATAAATGTAATGTCGGTGAGAAATACGTACTCCCCCAAGCTTAGGCTTTTGGCCTAAGTTGGTTTATGGCCACGGCTGGCCTGACGGATGTCCATAATAATAGGGTCGTACTGTGATGAAGAAGAAAACTCTGACTGCCACTGGCTGGCAATCATCTCCGGATCCCACTGATAGTTAGACTGTCGTGAAGGATCAAATTGCGGTTCCGGTTCTGGCTCCTCGGCTGGTGCAGGGTTCCGGTAGGCATGAATAGCCGTCAATGGAACAAGGTACGTGTCTGCAGTCAAATAAAACAAAGAAGGAGCAGGCAAGGTAATAGTCTCATGATGATGTTTATTAAAGAACAATTGATATTTAAGCTCCCCTGCCCTATTCTTAACAATAAAATCATGTGTCACCATACTTTTATGATCTAGATAAACACGGGGTAGCACCTTTTCTTCCTTCTCAGCATGCCTAATAGGTATGTTAAAATGTGCGGCTAGGCGTGTAGCATAAATGCCTCCAAATATGGGGCCCTTAGTACGGTTCATATTTCACCGTCTGGCAATAATACCGCCCAAACTAAAAGTGTTATCACTGTATAAACCTTGGAGTAGAATAATTAAATCAGGGATACTAAGGTTTCCACTGTTTCCGCGTCCAATTAAACAACGACTAGCAAATAATGCAAAGTAACGTAAAACAGGAAAATGTATGCTAGTGATTCGTGCATCGGAAACCTTCCTGGTTTCTCCTACAGTGATATTATTAATAAATCCCTCCACATCATCATGGTGTGGTTCTTCTGTCTTGCCGTCAAAAGGGACTAAACAAATACGACAGAAATCAAAAAGTGACATCTCCTTAGGCTCATCATATAAATGAAATTCCACCGTAGGTGGTGAGTTCCTGGGATGAAAATAAAAGTTTTGCACAAAGGTATTTGTGAGTAAGAGATACTGATCGCATTGGTCGTGGAGGAAAGCGGTGAGGCCTGCATTGTGAGCCAATTCATGAAAATCTTCATAGATACCGGCTGCTCTCAAGAAATCATCAGAAGGCCATTCACACGCCCGAATCCCCGCGGTGCGCGGCAAATTATACTTAGGCTTCGGTGCCTTTTCCTTTGAGCTTTGGCTCGATGAGCCCCTCAATAATCTCCTCACCGTTTTCTGAAATAATCTGAAATTTTTAGTAACTTCAAACAAAAGTAAACCAACTTCAATAAAACTAATAGCAACTACTCCTTCAAGTGCCTAGAGCCTATATCAAGCATTAGAACTACTTGGAACCATATAAATTTGACATGCAAGCTCAAGAACATGGTCACCTATGCAGCACAAATTTGAAATGAATAAAGCACTAGAACAAAAACTAATTGGACCAATGGAGGAGTCACATACCAAGGAACAATCTCCCCAAGCAGTTTTGCAAGAGGTGCTTTGAGCAAGGAGATCGAAAATCACAGCAAAAGTGGCTGGAACTCGTGCTTGAGTTGGTTTTTCGGGTTTGTGTGAGACAGAGGAAGAAGATGGGTGCTGGGATAAGTGGAGGAGGGCCACCACGGGCCCACGAGGAAGGGGGGCACTCACCACCCTCGTGGCCAGGTGACAGCTCCTCCCGCGGTAATTTTTGCACAATAAATCCTCAAATATTCCCGAAAAAATTATATTAAATTGGCATGTCATTCTGAAGACATCTATTTTCAGGTTATTTTTATATTGCACGGATAATCAGATAACAGACAGAAAAATACTATTTTTACTCTATTTAATATAAATAACAGAAAACATAGAGTGGGTACAAAAGTTTGTGTTTCTAGTTTCATCCATCTCATGCTCATCAAAAGGAAACCACTAACAAGGTTGATCAAGTCTTGTTAACAAACTCATTCCGATAATCATGGAACCAGAGAAATTTCGAATAACACTAAGTTACCTCAACGGGGATATGCACATCCCCTATAATAAGTATATCATATTTCTTCTTGACAGTAGGAAGAGGAAATTCAAAACCTCCAAATATAATCGATGGAATTTTTCCGATAGAATTGATACTATGAACTTGAGGTTGTTTCCTCGGAAAGTGTACCGTATGCTCATTACCATTAACATGAAAAGTGACATTGCCTTTGTTGCAATCAATAATAGCCCTTGCAGTATTAAGAAAAGGTCTTCCAAGAATAATAGACATACTATCATCCTCGGGAATATCAAGTATAACAAAGTCCATTAAAATAGTAACGTTTGCAACCATAATAGGCACATCCTCACAAATACCGATAGGTATAGCAGTTGATTTATCAGCCATTTGCAAAGATATTTCGGTAGGTGTCAGCTTATTCAAGTCAAGTCTACGATATAAAGAGAGAGGCATAACACTCACACCGGCTCCGAGATCACATAAAGCAGTTTTAATATAATTTCTTTTAATGGAGCAAGGTATAGTAGGTACTCCGGGATCTCCAAGTTTCTTTGGTATTCCACCCTTAAAAGTATAATTAGCAACCATGGTGGAAATCTCAGCTTCCGGTATCTTTCTTCTATTAGTAATGATATCCTTCATATATTTAGCATAAGGATTTGTTTTGAGCACATCAGTTAATCGCATACGCAAAAAGATAGGCCTAATCATTTCAGCAAAGCGCTCAAAATCCTCATCATCCTTTTTCTTGGATGGTTTTGGAGGAAAAGGCATGGGTTTCTGAACCCAAGGTTCCCTTTCTTTACCATGTTTCCTAGCAACAAAATCTCTTTTATCATAACGTTGATTTTTTGATTGTGGGTTATCAAGATCAACAGCAGGTTCAATTTCTACATCATTGTTATTACTAGGTTGAGCATCATCATGAACATCATTATTAACATTTTCATTAGGTTCATGTTCATTACCAAATTGTGTTTCAGCATCAGACATAGATATATCATTTGGATTATCAGGTGGTTCAGCGATAGGTTCACTAGAAGTTTGCACAGTTCTATCATTTTTCTTTTTCTTTTTTAGAAGAACTAGGAACATCAATATTATTTCTCTGAGAATCTTGCTCGATTCTCTTAGGGTGGCCTTCAGGATACAAAGGTTCCCGAGTCATTCTACCAGTTCTAGTAGCCACTCTAACATCATAATCATTTTTCTTACTATTCATTTCATCAAGCACTTCTTTTTGTGCCTTAAGTACTTGTTCTACTTGCGTGGTAACCATAGAAGCATGTTTGCTAACAAGTTTAAGTTCACCTTTAATATTAGCCATATAATCACCCAAGCATCTAATCATATAAGCATTTTACTTTAATTGTCTACCAAAATAAGCATTGAAGTCGTCTTGCTTATACATAAAGTTATCAAACTCATCCAAGCACTGACTAGCAATTTTAGTAGGAGGAACTTCAGCTTTATCATATCTATAGAGAGAATTTACCTTTACTACCTGTGTCGGGATATCGGGATCAGGAGGTTCTTCAACAAATAAATAATTGAGATCATATGTTTCTTCAACAGGCGGTATATTAAGACCATGTATTTCTTCAATAGGAGGTAAATTCTTAACATCTTCAGCTTTAATACCTTTCTCTTTCATAGATTTCTTTGCCTCTTGCATATCTTCGGGACTGAGAAATAGAACACCTCTCTTCTTCGGAGTTGGTTTAGAAATAAGCTCAGTAATTGGAGCAGGAGCTGGCTCAGGAGGTGCCCAATTATTTTCATTTGTCAACATATTATTCAATAGAATTTCAGCTTCATCCGGTGTTCTTTCCCTGAAAAGAGAACCAACACAACTATCCAGGTAATCTCTGGAAGCATCGGTTAGTCCATTATAAAAGATATCAAGTATTTCGGGTTTCTTAAGAGGATGATCAGGCAAAGCATTAAGTAACTTGAGAAGCCTCCCCCAAGCTTGTGGGAGACTCTCTTCTTTAATTTGCACAAAGTTGTATATTTCCCTCAAAGCAGCTTGTTTCTTATGAGCAGGGAAATATTTAGCAGAGAAGTAATAAATCATATCCTGGGGACTACGCACACAACCAGGATCAAGAGAATTAAACCATATCTTAGCATCACCCTTTAATGAGAACGGAAATATTTTGAGTAAATAGAGGTAACGTGATCTCTCATTATTAGTGAACATGGCAGCTATATCATTTAACTTAGTAAGATGTGCCACAACAGTTTCAGATTCATAGCCATAAAATGGATCAGATTCAACCAAAGTAATTATATCAGGATCAATAGAGAATTCATAATCTTTATCAGGAACACATATAGGTGAAGTGGCAAAAGCAGGGTCGGGTTTCATTCTATCTCTAAGCGATTCTTTGTTCCATTTAATTAATAACCTCTTAAGCTCATATCTATCTCTGCAAGCGAAAATAGCGGCAGAAGATTCCTTATCAAAAAGATAACCTTCAGGAATAACAGGCATATTTTCATCATCACTATCATCATCGTATTCAGATTCAATAATTTCTTTTTCTCTAGCCCTAGCAATTTGTTCATCAAGAAATTCACCAAGGGGCACAGTAGTATCAGACATAGAAGCAGTTTCATCATAAGTATCATGCATAGCAGAAGTGGCATCATCAATAACATGCGACATATCAGAACGAATAGCAGAAGCAGGTGTAGGTGTCGCTAGCTTACTCATAACAGAAGGTGAATCAAGTGCAGAGCTAGATGGCAGTTCCTTACCTCCCCTCGTAGTTGAGGGATAGATCTTGGTTTTTGGATCTCTCAAGTTCTTCATAATGATAAGCAGATATAAATCCCAAGTGACTCAAAGAATAGAGCTATGTTCCCCGGCAACGGCGCCAGAAATTAGTCTTGATAACCCACAAGTATAGGGGATCGCAACAGCTTTCGAGGGTAGAGTATTCAACCCAAATTTATTGATTTGACACAAGGGGAGCCAAAGAATATTCTCAAGTATTAGCAGCTGAGTTGTCAATTCAACCACACCTGAAAACTTAGTATCTGCAGCAAAGTGTTTAGTAGCAAAGTAATATGATAGTAGTGATAACGGTAACAAAAGTAAAGACAACAAAAGTAATGTTTTTGGTATTTTGTAGTGATTGTAACAGTAGCAGCGGAAAAGTAAACAAGCGTAAACTAGTATATGGAAAACTCATATGCACCGGATCAGTGATGGATAATTATGCCGAATGCGGTTCATCATGTAACAGTCATAACATAGGGCGACACAGAACTAGCTCCAATTCATCAATGTAATGTAGGCATGTATTTCGTATATAGTCATACGTGCTTATGGAAAAGAACTTGCATGACATCTTTTGTCCTACCCTCCCGTGGCAGCGGGGTCCTATTGTAAACTTAGGGATATTAAGGCCTCCTTTTAATAGAGAACCGGAACAAAGCATTAGCACATAGTGAATACATGAACTCCTCAAACCACGGTCATCACCGGGAGTGGTCCCGATTATTGACACTTCGGGGTTGCCGGATCATAACACATAGTAGGTGACTATAGACTTGCAAGATAGGATCTAGAACTCTCATATATTGATGAAAACATAATAGGTTCAGATCTAAAATCATGGCACTCGGGCCCTAGTGACAAGCATTAAGCATAGCAAAGTCATAGCAACATCAATCTCAGAACATAATGGATACTAGGGATCAAACCCTAACAAAACTAACTCGATTACATGATAAATCTCATCCAACCCATCACCGTCCAGCAAGCCTACGATGGAAATACTCACGCACGGCAGTGAGCATCATGAAACTGGTGATGGAGGATGGTTGATGATGACGACGGCGACGAATCCCCCTCTCCGGAGCCCCGAACGGACTCCAGATCAGCCCTCCCAAGAGGTTTTAGGGCTTGGTGGTGGCTCCATATCGTAAAACGCGATGATTTCTTCTCTCTGATTTTTCTCTCTCCGAAAGCAAATATATAGAGTTGGAGTTGGCGTCAGAGGGTCTCCAGGGGGCCCACGAGAAAGGGGGCGCGCCCTAGGGGGGGCACCCCCCACCCTCGTGGGAAGGGTGTGGGCCCCCTGGTCTTCATTTTGGTGAGGATTTTTTATTATTTTTGCTAAGACCTCCCGTGGAGTTTCAGGTCATTTCGAGAATATTTGTTTTTTGCACATAAAACAACATCATGGTAATTCTGCTGAAAACAACGTCAGTCCGGGTTAGTTCCATTCAAATCATACAAATTAGAGTCCAAAACAAGGGCAAAAGTGTTTGGAAAAGTAGATACGATGGAGACCTATCAAATACTAATCCCGAAGATAGATGTAGAGGTAGCGTGTCGACCGCGATCACATCGACTTTGGAACCGTTTCCCACGTGCACTGTCACCTCGTCCTTTGCTAGTGTTCGCTTAATCCGTAGTCCCTGTTTCAAGTTGCAAATATTAGCAACAGAACCAGTATCAAATACCCAGGTGCTACTGCGAGCTCTAGTAAGGTACACATCAATAACATGTATATCACATATACCTTTGTTCACCTTGCCATCCTTCTTATCCGCCAAATACTTGGGGCAGTTCCGCTTCCAGTGACCAGTCTGCTTGCAGTAGAAGCACTCAGTTTCAGGCTTAGGTCCAGACTTGGGTTTCTTCTCCTGAGCAGCAACTTGCTTGTTGTTCTTCTTGAAGTTCCCCTTCTTCTTCCCTTTGCCCTTTTTCTTGAAACTAGTGGTCTTGTTGACCATCAACACTTGATGCTCCTTCTTGATTTCCACCTCCGCAGCTTTTAGCATTGCGAAGAGCTCAGGAATTGTCTTATTCATCCCTTGCATATTATAGTTCATCACGAAGCTCTTGTAGCTTGGTGGCAGTGATTGAAGAACTCTGTCAATGACACTATCAACCGGAAGATTAACTCCCAGCTGAGTCAAGTGATTATGGTACCCAGACATTCTGAGTATATGTTCACTGGCAGAACTATTCTCCTCCATTTTGCAGTTGTAGAACTTATTGGAGACTTCATATCTCTCAATCCGGGAATTTGCTTGAAATATTAACTTCAACTCCTGGAACATCTCATATGCTCCATGACGTTCAAAACATCGTTGAAGTCCCGGTTCTAAGCCATAAAGCATGGCACACTGAACTATCGAGTAGTCATCAGCTTTGCTCTGCCAGACGTTCTTAGCGTCGTTAGTTGCATCAGCAGCAGGCCTGGCACTCAGCGGTGCTTCCAGGACATAATTCTTCTGTGCAGCAATGAGGATAATCCTCAAGTTACGGACCTAGTCTGTGTAATTGCTACCATCATCTTTCAACTTTGCTTTCTCAAGGAACACATTAAAATTCAACGGAACAACAACACGGGCCATCTATCTACGATCAAACATAGACAAGCAAGATACTATCAGGTACTAAGTTCATGATAAATTTAAGTTCAATTAATCATATTACTTAAGAATTCCCACTTAGAAAGAGATCCCTCTAATCCTCTAAATGATCACGTGATCCAAATCAACTAAACCATAACCGATCATCACGTGAAATGGAGTAGCTTTCAATGGTGAACATCACTATGTTGATCATATCTACTATATGATTCACGCTTGACCTTTCGGTCTCAGTGTTCCGAGGCCATATCTGCATATGCTAGGCTCGTCAAGTTTAACCTGAGTATTCTGCGTGTGCAAAACTGGCTTGCACCCATTGTAGATGGACGTAGAGCTTATCACACCCGATCATCACGTGGTGTCTGCGCACGACGAACTTTGGCAACGGTGCATACTCAGGGAGAACACTTTTATCTTGAAATTTAGTGAGAGATCATCTTATAATGCTACCGTCAATCAAAGCAAGATAAGATGCATAAAAGATAAACATCACATGCATTCAATATAAGTGATATGATATGGCCATCATCATCTTGTGCTTGTGATCTCCATCTCCAAAGCACCGTCATGATCACCATCGTCACCGGCACGGCACCTTGATCTCCATCGTAGCATCGTTGTCGTCTCGCCAATCTTATGCTTCCACGACTATCGCTACCGCTTAGTGATAAAGTAAAGCATTACAGGGCGATTGCATTGCATACAATAAAGCGACAACCATATGGCTCCTGCCAGTTGCCGATAACTCGGTTACAAAACATGATCATCTCATACAATAAAATTTAGCATCATGTCTTGACCATATCACATCACAACATGCCCTGCAAAAACAAGTTAGACGTCCTCTACTTTGTTGTTGCAAGTTTTACATGGCTGCTACGGGCTTAGCAAGAACCGTTCTTACCTACGCATCAAAACCACAATGATAGTTTGTCAAGTTGGTGTTGTTTTAACCTTCGCAAGGACCGGGCGTAGCCACACTCGGTTCAACTAAAGTTGGAGAAACTGACACCCGCCAGCCACCTATGTGCAAAGCACGTTGGTAGAACCAGTCTCGCGTAAGCGTACGAGTAATGTCGGTCCGGGCCACTTCATCCAACAATACCACCGAACCAAAGTATGACATGCTGGTAAGCAGTATGACTTATATCGCCCACAACTCACTTGTGTTCTACTCATGCATATAACATCAACGCATAAAACCAGGCTCGGATACCACTGTTGGGGAACATAGTAATTTCAAAAAAATTCCTACGCACACGCAAGATCATGGTGATGCATAGCAACGAGAGGGGAGAGTGTTGTCCACGTACCCTCGTAGACTGAAAGCGGAAGCGTTAGCACAACATGGTTGATGTATTCGTACGTCTTCACGATCCGACCGATCAAGTACCAAACGTACGGCACCTCCGAGTTCAGCCCACGTTCAGCCCGATGACGTCCCTCAAACTCCGATCCAGCCGAGTGTTGAGGGAGAGCTTCGTCTGCACGACGGCGTGGTGACGATGTTGATGTTCTACCGACGCAGGGCTTCGCCTAAGCACCGCTACAGTATTATCGAGGTGGAGTTTGGTGGAGGGGGGCACCGCACACGGCTAAGAAATCAATGATCAATTGTTGTCTATGGGGTGTCCCCCTGCCCTCGTATATAAAGGAGCAAGAGGGGGTGCGGCCGGCCATAGGAGGAGGCGCGCAGGAGGAGTCCTACTCCTACCGGGAGTAGGACTCCCCTCCTTTTCCCTAGTTGGATTAGGACTTGGGGGGAAGGAGTGGAGGAGAAGGAAGGAAGGGGGGCACCACCCCCTCTCCTTGTCCTATTCGGACTAGGGGGAGGGGCGCGCGGCCAGCCCTTGCCTCCTCTTCTCTCTTTCACCTAGGCCCACTAAGGCCCATTTGATTCCCGGTGGGTTCCGGTAACCTCTCGGTACTCCAGTAAAATCCCGATTTTACCCGGAACACTTCCGATATCCAAACATAGGCTTCCAATATATCAATCTTCATGTCTTGACCATTTCGAGACTCCTCGTCATGTCCGTGATCACATCCGGGACTCCGAACAACTTTCGGTACATCAAAACATATAAACTCGTAATATAACTGTCATCGTAATGTTAAGCGTGCGGACCCTATGGGTTAGAGAACTATGTAGACATGACCGAGACACGTCTCCGGTCAATAACCAATAGCGGAACCTGGATGGTCATATTGGCTCCTACATATTCTACGAAGATCTTTATCGTTCAGACCGCATAACAACATATGTTGTTTCCTTTGTCATCGGTATGTTACTTGCCCGAGATTCGATCGTCGGTATCTCAATACCTAGTTCAATCTCGTTACCGGCAAGTCTCTTTACTTGTTTCGTAATACATCATCCCGCAACTAACTCATTAGTTGCAATACTTGCAAGGCTTAAGTGATGTGCATTACCGAGAGGGCCCAGAGATACCTCTCCGACAATCGGAGTGACAAATCCTAATCTCGAAATACGTCAACCCAACAAGTACCTTCGGAGACACCTGTAGAGCACCTTTATAATCACCCAGTTACGTTGTGACGTTTGATAGCACACAAAGTGTTCCTCCGGTAAACGGGAGTTGCATAATCTCATAGTCATAGGAACATGTATAAGTCATGAAGAAAGCAATAGCAACATACTAAACGATCTTGTGCTAAGCTAACGGAATGGGTCATGTCAATCACATCATTCTCCTAATGATATGATCCCGTTAATCAAATAACAACCCATGTCAATGGCTAGGAAACTTAACCATCTTTGATTAACGAGCTAGTCAAGTAGAAGCATACTAGTGACACTCTGTTTGTCTATGTATTCACACATGTATTATATTTCCGGTTAATACAATTTTAGCATGAATAATAAATATTTATCACGATATAAGGAAAATAATAATAACTTTATTATTGCCTCTAGGGCATATTTCCTTCAAAAATCATGGTTTTCAAACAATGTTAGTGAATTTGAAAAAGGTTCCCAAATAAAAAATGTGCACATACTTTATTTTTTCATCAAGTTTAAAATATTCGTGAATTTGAAAATTTTCATGAATTAATAAAAAAATCATGAGTTCTAAGAAATGTTCATAGTTTTTCTAAATGTTCGTGAATTTAATAAAACATCATGAACTAAATGTAAAAAAATAAAAGGTAGGAGAAACCCAAAAAACTACTAAAACCAGCTAAAAATGCAGTAGAGAAAAAAACTAGACAATACCTTCTCAAAACCTAAAAATCCGGATGGCACATAGTATCCCCACAACCCCCAAATGCACCAGGAGGCTCCAAATCGAGGGAGCTTAGTATCTTAGTAGATAGATGAGCACATATGGTGGTTCGGCTCCAACTAGTAGATAGGTTATGGTCTTTAGCCTTGACATGGGCAACACTCAGACAGAAGGTGGCGCTTCTTCTTCAATTTGCCTTCCGGCTCTGATCCCCCTCAAGTTTGAAAGTCTTCCAACGTAAATTCCTACCGGCTCCTCGGGACAACGAGGTTAGGGTTTCTTGTCGTGCGTATGTGACGACTAGATTTGGTGTCAGGGTCGTCGAATCGATTCAAGGGTTCAAAGATGACGACGGTGGCTCCAGGGTGCTGGCCCTTAGGGCATCTCCACCAAGGCCCCCAAGAAGCCCCCCAGGCGCTTTTTTCGACGCCGGCGAGTAAAAAATGCCCCAGTCAGGGCCCCAAGACGTCGTTTTGCGCCAAATTTAGCAAAAGTTAGCGCCGGCACGCCCACCCCGCACCCAGCCTGCCGGGCGGCAGCTGGGGACGCCGGCATTAGCTTTTTGCAGGCGCTGCCCCATTGCCAACCTCTCTCTCCCCCTTTCTCTTCTCCAAGCCCACCCACGTGCAGCACACTCCCTCTCTCTTCTCCACGCCCACACTCCCTCTCTCCCCGGTTCTACTCTCCATGTACTACGGGCGGGCGAGGCAGGAGCTCGCCGTGCGCGGCCGGGGAGGGCGCTGGCCGGAGCTGGCGAGGAGGGGCCATGGCCGGAGCAGGCAAGGCCGGGACGGGCGAGGCCGGAGCAGGCAAGGCCGGGGCGGCCACGGGTGCACGCGGCCATGGGACGGGCGCGGCCTCTGCTCACCGCGCACCGCACGCTGCCGGCCCGGGCGTGCTGGAGCTGCCGCAGGGCGAGCTCGAGGAGGCCGCTGGCCGGAGCACCCATACAGCGAGCTCGAGGAGGCCATTGGCCGGAGCTGGCGAGGCCGGGGCGGGCGCTGGCCGGAGCGCGCGTGGCCGGGACGGAGGAGGAGCGCGCGTGGCCGGGCGAGGAGTAGCCGCCGAAGAGGCCGCGCGCGTGGCCGTGGCGCCCGGGTGAAGTAGCTCAACGCAGAAGACGCCTCGGCCGCCGTTCGAGTCAACGCGAGCTGGGACTCGGGGATGCGGTCGTGGATGGAGCAGGGCAAGATGGGACGGCGGTGGAGGCCAGGCGGTCTCGCGTGAGGCCTCGAAGGCAGTTTGGCGGCGGAGGGCGAGCAGGCCGGCGCGGCGGGACGAGCGGGCGCGCGCGGGACGAGCTGCAGGGGCGTGCGGGCGCGGCGAGTTGCAGGGGCGTACGGGGGAAGAAGAGATGGCGCACGGGGGAAGAAGAGAAAGAAGTGCTGGGATGGGGGGATGGCTGAAAGAATCTTCGTTCACAGTGTAAAATTTTCGCCGGGGCCTTCCTAGGAGGCCGAAAAAATGCCTCCTGAGGGGCACAACGGCTGGAGATGCCCTTAGGGGCACACGCATGAAGAATTCTCGGTTCTCATCGACAAGGTCAGTCCGACTCCGATATGGGTGAGCCGACAACAATGTGTCGGTTGCTCGTCCTGACGACGACAAGGGTCATTCGGTGGTCTAAGAAGCTCAATGTAATTTTTATTTTGGTTTGAGGTCGTTTATACTTCTAGTGCACCTTTACAATAGTCTGAGTCCTTTTCTTAAAAAAAAGATTTGCACATTGATTCACCTACATTTGTGTTTGCGTTTATGATTAAGAGAGCTCCCGACAGTGCTCATAACTACGAAAACAATCCCCTGGTCCTTGGTGCCGGCAGTTGGCACAGTTTTCGGTTTTAAGACGACAACACGCTACTTACTCATCAACGAATGAGTACCTCATCAATCCCCTGGCCTCTCATGAGCGTTGGAAGAGGGACAACAATTCAACAAGAGACCGGCTCAAGCATGGGCAGGCTAACATAAAATCTAAATGAGATAATTACACCGGAGGTCTTAAAACTTGCGCGCGGCGGTCTGTTTGATACATAAACTTATAAAATACATGATTCTAGTCATCAAACTTGTGCAAATACAGTCACATTTCACGTACACAAAGGTATCCGCTGCCTGCATGGCACACCAGTGTGGCAAGGGCCGGTCGTCAGTGGCTGATAGCGGTGCATGTGATTTTTTTTTCAGGAAGACCCTTGGATTTTTTATCTGGTCGTTCACTGGGTTCCACTCATCACTGTACAGTGTAATAAAAATAGGCAGGAAAAATAGAACGGGTGAGAGTTAGACCCGGTGACCTGATGCACTACCGTGGGTGTCCTAACCACCACACCTGACAATGCTTCATGCCTAATAGTGAACTACTAAGATATATATCAGGATAAAAATACATATTAAAGATGCACTCTTTCTCCACCCAGAAAAAAAGGGTGCATTTTTAATATTTATCCAAACTTTGGATAAATATAGCAGCTGTTTCCCTAAAAAATGCACTCTTTTTAGCAACGAAAGATGCATTTTATAATTCTAAAAAAGATAGTTTTTTATAAAATAGACAAGAGCCAGGGTAACCACCAGACAAGACGACAGTTGATGCCTTAAATGGGATAAATTTACTTTTTAAACAAGGGTGGGCTAATTTTGTCAATCCATTAAAAAATCATTGGTTTGTCCGGGAAATTTACATACGTTCATTCTGACCAATATTTTCATCTATCTATATTTTCAAATTTAATTTTTTTGAATTCATACAAAACTTCATTGATTTGTCCGAAAGAATTTGCGCATGTTCATTCTGCACTATGTTTTCTTTTATCTAGATTTTTAAATTCAAATTTATCAAATTCAAACAAAATTAAGTTGATTTTTCTGAAAATTTATGTACATTCATTATGCACTATAT